>NC_142741.1:1615000-1777500 GCF_051943395.1 Hippocampus bargibanti | reverse complement strand
TAATTAGAAACAAATACAAATAAATAGAATAATGATAAATATATACAAAATAATTATAAGGATAAATAAACAAAAATAAATATGATAAATAATGATAAATAAATAACAATATAATAAATAACTAAATAATTAAAAAATAAAAATTAATAATGGGGATCCATCTGATTTATTTTGTGCACGCATCTGACGAAAATAATGTTAATAAGGATAAATAAAAATAAAGAATGATAAATAAATAACACTAAATATAATAAATATGGATACATAAATGTATAAAAATAATTATAATAAATAAGGATAAATACAGCTTCAGCTGTTGTTAAAGCGCAATAGAAATCAATGTTTACATATTGTATTTTGTACAACCGCCCCCATTTCAAGCTCAGATAACTCCAGACCCATATAATTTAGGAATTAACTCTTAGAAGAGAAGTACACGCAGTGAATCTAACCACAATTGTTTTTTTTTTTAATCATATATTGCTTATCCGTCCTTCTGCTTGTCATGTATTTCCATTTTGTTTCCAGGTCTGAAATGCGTCTGCAAGCTGTGTGACGAGCAAGTGTGCGAGACGTCCTCGGACGGCGCCTGCTGGAACTCGGTGATGCTGGTGGATGGCCGAGAGGAGTCGGTCAAGTCTTGCCTGGCGCCCTCTCAGATGACCGGGCAGTTCTTCTGCTTCAGCTCTCCCAAAGTCTACAAGAGAGACTGCTGTTTCACCGACTTCTGCAACAACGACACGCTCCACTTAGACCCCGGTACGCTCACGCTTGTCCAGTTTTGTTCTGTAATGTGTCACCAGATTTTTTTTTTTTCCGTGGATGACTGTTAAACATTTTTTTAATCCAATGGTAACTGGACATCCGTTTATTTATTTATTTAGTTATTTATTCATTATTTTATTTTATTTATTTGTTTATTTTTATTTATTTATTTATTGTTATTTATTTATTTATTTGTTTGTTTGTTTTTGTTTGTTTATTTGTGTGCTTATTTATTTGGGTGTTTATTTATGTTGTTTATTTGGGTGTTTATTTACTTATGTTGTTTATTTGGGTGGTTATTTATTTATGCTGTTTATTTGGGTGGTTATTTATTTATGTTGTTTATTTGGGTGTATATTTATTTCTGTTGTTTATTTGGGTGGTTATTTATTTATGCTGTTTATTTGGGTGGTTATTTATTTATGCTGTTTATTTGGGTGGTTATTTATTTATGTTGTTTATTTGGGTGTATATTTATTTCTGTTGTTTATTTGGGTGGTTATTTACTTATGTTGTTTATTTGGGTGGTTATTTATTTCTGTTGTTTATTTGGGTGTTTATTTACTTATGTTGTTTATTTGGGTGTTTATTTACTTATGCTGTTTATTTGGGTGTTTATTTACTTATGTTGTTTATTTGGGTGGTTATTTATTTATGTTGTTTATTTGGGTGTATATTTATTTATGTTGTTTATTTGGGTGTTTATCTTTTATTAAGAAAAGTGTTTTTGTGCTTCTTTTTTATCAAAAAAATTGAGATAAAAAAAATCTTAAAAACAACAAAAAAAACAAGATCCGAAACGGCTTGAAACATGCATTTCCACTTCCATTTAAAGCACTTTTAAAATCTTTCTAAATCTCATCATTTCATCTCATATCTTCTCGATCTGGCAGTGAGGGCAGTTTGTTATAAACGAAACAACCGTACGCGACAAAGAATTGTGAAGATATCACATTTAGGCAAAAGGCCGACGACGTCTTGGGAAATTGGGGTGGAGTTCAACGTGGCATTGGCTCATTCGCACGTTCTCGACAACAAACGCACGTGATGCGGGCAAACGTTTTATGAGTACACAACACCAGTCCAGTGTTACACACACCCATATATATATATATATATATATATATATATATATATATATATATATATATATATATATATATATATATATTGTTTAGTTCTTTTATTACTATTATTATTATATTATTATATCATTGTCATTTTATGATATTATTTTTATTGATTATTGTATTATTTGTTTTATAATTTTAGTATCATTGGACTTTTATTGTGCTATATTTTTGTTATTTTATTTTTTTATTATGTTTGTTATTTTATTATTATTTTATTATTTCATTAAGATTTTATTATGTTATTTCATTAAGATTTTATGATAATTCCTATTATTGTATTATGTATTTAAATTTTATTTTTATAAAAACTTCATTATTCTTTTATTGTGTGTTATTTATTATGATTATTATTATTTTATTAGTCATTTTATTATTTTATTTTTATAATTTTATCATGATTATTGTTCTTTTATTACGTTATGTTTATTATTATTATTGTATTATTATTTAATGTTATTATATTATTTTATTTTATTATTTATTTTATTTTTATAATTTTATCATGATTATTGTTCTTTTATT
Source organism: Hippocampus bargibanti (assembly GCF_051943395.1). Classification (NCBI taxonomy): domain Eukaryota; kingdom Metazoa; phylum Chordata; class Actinopteri; order Syngnathiformes; family Syngnathidae; genus Hippocampus; species Hippocampus bargibanti. Next base: position 1,775,080 of record NC_142741.1, on the reverse strand, counting down.
ATGTTATATTTTTATGATCTTATTATTGTATTTTATTGTCTTATTTTTTATGTTCTTTTATTATTATTTTGCTGTTATTTCATTAAGATTTTATTATATTATTTTTATTATTGTATTATTATTTATTTGAATTGTATTTATTACTGTTGTATTATTTTTGTTATTTTATTATTTTATTGTAATGTTCTTATTATATTTGATTATTATTTTATTGTTATTGTATGTTATCTTGTTTTATTATGATTACCATTAATATTATTGTTATTATTATTTTTTGTTTTAACCGTACGAGCGTCTTTCCTTGCCTTTGTTCACCAGGGGGGCCTTTGGAAAGCGGCGACAGTGGCAGCAGGCTAAAGTTGGCGGCGGTGATGGTGGTGGTGCCCTCGTGCCTGCTGTGCGTCGGCCTCGCCGTGGGGGTGTTGGTGGCACAGCGCCATCGCGCCGTCTACAGCCGGGCGCGCAAACATGACCCGGAGGAAGCCCTGGATGTCCACATGCTCATGTCTCCTGACAAATGTCTCAAAGATCTCATCGATGACATGAGCACGTCTGGCTCGGGATCAGGTTGCTTGCTCTTCACTTTTTTTCACATTCGTCAACAGACAGTGATAGCTCGGTTTACGAAGCCCTTGTCTTACAAACCTTTCGCTTTACGAACGTTAAATTGATGGAACATTTTACCTTGGCATACAAACTTTTTTTGGGATACACACAGTGAGTGATGTGTCCTTCGCGAACGAGCCTGTTCTAACAAGAAAATGGCAGCTGACTCGTTTTTGTCCTCTATTCCCCGCCCCCAGTTGTCGGTTAAAGCCACGTGATTGGTCAAGAACGCAGAAGTGAGGGGAGGTGGTTTAAACATTAAAGAGTCAGGCAGACAACAGAGAGTGTGTGACAAAATGGATAGAAAACAGTGAAATCTGGACTCCTTTCAACTTTGATAGTTCAAAGGCAGAGTGTAGACTGCAAGGTTAAAATTCCCATCAATCAGGCTCCACAAATAACCCGCACAAGCCATCTGTAGACTTGATACAAAAAGCTATCAACCCAGCTACACAGAACACAATTGACGAGGAACATGGTAAAATTATCGCCGAGAAATCACCTATAAGGGATCATTCCTCAAGATGGTGACAGAAGAAAGCTACGTTCCTCATCAAGTGTTTAATGCTGATGAAAGCGCCCACTTCATTCCATCAAGACATCAACGACCATCACAAAGGTCAATAAAACCACTTTATTATACAGTACTGTTTATTTCTTTAATTATAATACCATAGCCCATTTATTATACATAAAATAAGGTATATTTTGTCTAGTTTTAAGGCTTAGAAAAGTTGAAAATTATGTTTTATGGGGACCTGGGAACGGATTATTCTCATTTTAATAGTTTCCTATGGGAAATTAATTTTTGGGATACACTTTTCGCCTTACACACTCTGGGAACCAATTAAGTTTGTAAGGCAAGGTATCACTGTATTTATTTCATTTGTATTTACTGTAATCATCTGGTAGGGCTTCCACTGCTGGTCCAACGAACCATAGCGCGGACCATCGTCCTCCAGGAGAGCATCGGCAAAGGTCGTTTCGGTGAGGTTTGGCGAGGGAAGTGGCGAGGTGAAGACGTCGCTGTCAAGATCTTCTCCTCCCGGGACGAGAGGTCTTGGTTCCGCGAGGCTGAGATTTATCAGACCATCATGCTCAGACATGACAACATCCTGGGCTTTATTGCGGCCGACAACAAAGGTAAAAGGGGCCTTACATACTACCGATGGCTCCCTCTAGCGGCCAGAGAGGAATTACAATAGTTAAATGTTGGTTAGAATTTCTTTTTAATCCGGTACAACATATAGTAGTTTTTTTTTTAATGTATTGTATTTATTTTATTTGGCTTATCTATTTTATGTATTTTATTTTTTTAGAACCTTTCAATCTGACATAATTTTTTATTGAACTATGTCACTATATTTTCATTGATTATTGAATTATTGAAGTTATTATTGAAGTAATTTATTTCATTCAATTCAATTTAATGTAATGTTATTTTATGATCTTTTATTTTATTAATTTATTTTATTTTCATCATGTTATGTATGTATTTATTTATTTATTTCCTGAACGTTTCTACTATATTTTAGGTCACCACTGTCATCTAACATCTTTTTTCCTGCGCGCGTCCGGTTTATTACAGACAACGGCTCGTGGACGCAGCTTTGGTTGGTGTCCGAATACCACGAGCACGGCTCGTTGTACGATTACCTGAACAGGTACACGGTGTCGGTGGAGAGCATGGTCGTCATCGCCTTGTCTGTAGCTAGCGGACTGGCTCATCTCCACATGGAGATTATTGGCACACAGGGTAGGTATCCCTCATACACACACACACGCATTTTTAGAAGGGGCAGCCAAATAGCTAGCTAGGCATTTAGATAGCTAACAGATAGCCAGCCAGCTAGCTAGCTTATAGATAGCTAACAGATATCCAGCTAATTAGCTAGCTAGCTAATAGATAGCCAGCCAAAACAATATGGCGATGATGCTAACATGCAAAAACAATATGGCGACGATGCTAACATGCTAAGTGCTAATCGTTTTTTTCCACAATGAAATGAAAAGCAATACATTTTTCTATGAAAATATCCAGTGAGTCACTCGTATTCTGCCACCTCATTGTCTCCAATTTGTAACCTTGCCCCGCCCTCGGTTTTGTAGCCCAGTAGCATCATTTTAAAATCCTTGTTCTGGGCAGGGAAGCCAGCCATCGCTCACAGAGACCTGAAGTCAAAGAATGTGTTGGTGAAGAAGAACGGGACGGCGGCCATCGCCGATTTAGGCTTGGCCGTGAAACACGACTCGGGCACCAACAGCATCGACATCCCTACCAACCACCGAGTGGGAACCAAGAGGTTGGGACATACGTCACTGACCACACGCTAGGCTAGCATGATAGCATCCGACTATCCGGGATGGGAAGTTGATAGAGATTAGACAGAATAAGAAGTTATCATATTTAACAGTTTCATGCTGTTGTATGCTTAGTCAACACTCGTGACTCGAATACACAATTGAAGCACAGACAACCTGGGGTCAATCTGAGGTCAACAGACACAACTTGTTTAAAGTGTCATCTTCATCTAAGGGATCTGGCCTTGGACAGAATTTAGGACTTGGGAAACTCCGAAGCAATTTACGACTTGAAACTCCTTCACAGGAAGAGCTCATTTGCCAGGTTACAAATTTATCAGTTCATGGAAGAGACTCAAGAAGCGTGGTATGCTAATCAAGAAAACTATGTTTTACCAATGTATCACTTAAATTTGCATATACTCTCAAGAAATAGCTTGGCAGAGGGCTGCAGAATTCAGGTGTCTGTCATGAATGGCTACGTCTCCTACCGGCAGTATAAAGACAATCTTTCTGGGTTCCAGCCTTCGTCCACAGTGTCCGATCGAACATCTCTGACAGAAGTGTATAGATGGACTTTGGCTTCATGTTTACAGGTACATGTCTCCTGAAATCCTGGACGAGACCGTCAACATGAGCAATTTTGAGTCGTTCAAGCGTGCTGATATCTACTCGTTGGGTCTGGTGTACTGGGAACTGGCCCGGAGATGTTCCGTCAGAGGTGGCGCGTCCTCCGCCATTTTCACATTCCGAGTTTTTCCTGTTAAAAAAATCACCGCAAAGTCTTTTAATGACAGGACTTCACGAGGATTTCCAGCTGCCTTATTCCGAATTGGTGCCTTCAGATCCATCGGTGGAGGAGATGAAGAAGGTGGTTTGCGAGCAAAAATTGCGACCAAACATTCCAAACCAGTGGCAGAATTGTGAGGTGAGCTCGGATTCGGCAAATTTTCATTCTGTACCTGATGTGCTAAAAGATGGCGTCAAAGTCCTGACCGTATTGATCAGCCGTCATCGGTGTAAAGGAAATGCGTTAAAGTGATATATCTGTGGGATGAACTCATTCACTGCCATTCATGAATTTATTACTTAAATAAAAAAATATGGCTATCTAGCTGGATATATGGCTGGCTATCCAGCTAGCTAGCTATCTAGCTATCTGGCTGGCTTGCTATTAGCTATCTATTAACTGGCTTTATCCTGTGACTGTAAAGTGATCTTGGGAGTTTTGAAAGGCGCTTATAAATGACATTTATTATTATTATTATTATTATTATTATTATTATTATTAGTAGTATTATTATTATTAATTGGGAGTTGAAAATATGATGTAGAGCACCATTCCCAAATTAGTTCGGGTAGTTTTTTCTTGTTTGGGTGCCGATAAAGGGCTGGCCAGACCTCTGTAAATGCTGTTTCCCTTCCACCAGGAGGCAGTATTTCCCTTTTTTCCATGTTAGCTTTTTGTTCCAGCTTCAGCTGTTGTCAAAGCACTTTAGAAATCAATATTTTGTACAGCTGCCCCCATTTCAAGCTCATATAACTCCAGATTCATATAATTTAGGAATTAACTCTTTTTTTTGTGAGGAAAGAAGAGAGTCTAAAGTTTCTAACGCTGCATTGAATTTTTATGTCGTCCTAAAACTCAATATTCTGTAGGTCCTGGAATTCGAGTGACAGTGACAAAAACCCTGGCACTGGATCGGATGTATTTTTACACATGTCTGGCAGTGAATGAGTTAACTTTAACATTTTCCTGAAATACAAAAAAACGATTATATTGTTTAAAATGGAAACTGTGTGTACTCTGTTGACAAGCTAGGCTCTGCGCGTCATGGGTAAATTGATGCGAGAATGCTGGTATGCCAACCCCGCCGCCCGTCTCACCGCCCTACGGGTCAAGAAAACTGTCGCTCAGCTTTCCGCCATCAGAGACATCAAAGATTAGCTATTTGTTAGCCCCGCGGTGGGTTAGCGATGGTGCTGCTGGATCGGGACCACCCCTGGAAGGTACCGTCCCGGGCCCACATGGTTTTCAGAGTAGAATCACAATTCAGGTTACTGTCGGTGCCAAAGGATAAAGGGAGATGCCTGGTGCTAGCTTAGCATCACTTTGACGGTTGTTAGAACCAAACAGGTTGTATAAAAACTATGTATAAACTTTTGCTACCTCGCGTATTGAAGTGCCGCAAAATTGCTCCTCGTCAAGTCACCTTGTTGTGCCATATCTAGTAGCTAACACGCTGTTGTAAAAAGGTATGTAGCATGCTATTAGCAAAGGTCACTCAAGTCAGTCAGCCATACTTCCCCGTACTCTTAAATGACACCCGAATGTGTTTTTAAAATGAAATGTCCAAACTACGCTATTTGTGGAAACAGGCGCTTTGTATTTTCCAACCCAAATCAACAGGGAGCAGGCTGAGGTGCTAGCAACTAGCGCAATGGCAAGCTTACAGGCTGAGTTGCTAGCAATTAGCTCGATGGCAAGCTAAGAGGCTGAAGTGCTAGCAACTAGCCCAATGGCAAGCTAACAGTCTGACGTGCTTGCAACTATCCCAATGGAACGCTAACAGGCTGAGTTGCTAGCAATTAGCTTGATGGCAAGCTAACAGTCTGAAGTGCTAGCATCTATCTCAATGGAAAGCTAACAGGCTGAGTTGCTAGCAATTAGCTCGATGGCAAGCTAAGAGGCTGAAGTGCTAGCAACTAGCCCAATGGCAAGCTAACAAGCTGAAGTGCTAGCGACTAGCACAATGGGAAGCTAAGAGGCTGATGTACTAGCTACCAGCTCAATGGCAAGCTAACAGGCTAAAGCGCTAGCAACTAGCAAGATGGGAAGATAACAGGCTGAAGTGGTAGCAACTAGCAAGATGGGAAGATAACAGGCTGAAGTGGTAGCAACTAGCTCAATGGCACGTTAACAAGCTGAGGTGCTAGCAACTAACTCAATGGCAAGCTAACAGGCTGAGTTGCTAGGAACTAGCTCGATGGCAAGCTAAATTGAAGTGTTTTGTAAATTATATCCAGGGAAAATTAATTTTTGAGGTTTAGCTAAAGCTAACTCAGCGCTGCGGTAGTAAACAACACACAGCAGGGCCTAAAAATTGCCCAAGATGAAACTTTTTCCATGTTTTAATGAGATGTTTGACTGTTCAGGTAGTTAAACTTGTCACGTAATTGTGGATCTGAACAAAAAAAAAACAAAAAAAAAGAAATGTCTTCTTCATGTGCAGTTCATTTTAGCTCACTATTGCCTCTGGAGGAGATGATTGGAATTACATTACAAGTTAGCCTCTTAACTTTAACGAGTGAAGAAATTACAAAGTATTTTTGTTAAGACTTGAGTGAGAAGCTATAAGAATGTTTCAAAGATATTTTGCACAGATATAACAGCATTCCGTTGCCGAAAAGAGCTGAGTGCTAGTTTTTTTATTTTATTTTAGAACAGACCGAAGCTCATCCATGAATGTGAAATGGACATTTTTGTTTTCATTTTTCTTTCCCCAGTTTTTATTTGAATTGTCAAAAACCAAAGTTGCCTGAAAATCTGACAAATTCCAAAATCGGGGAAAATATTGATTTTGGAACATAGTTATATGGATATATTGTATTAAAGGACACTCCCTTAAAGGACAACCGACGCCTCCGTTGGACAAGTGTCCATAATGTGTGAAATCACTTCAAATGACTTCTACTGAGCGTATTTTACAAAGATTCCACCGCATATAGGCTAGCTATATTTTACCTTTTAAGACTCGTGCTGAATATTCGGAAGTCTTGTTTTGGAGTTGATGACGATGCCTGACGTGACGTCACGGAGGGAACGCCCCTGACGGAGAAAGCGACACACAATGCATTTTGGGTACTTGTGCGCCATCTTGTGCATTTTCTGGCCGCTACATTGGAGTACAGATGGCTCGAATTGACACGGACGGACTTCATCAATCGATTGCAAACATTTATGCTTTGCTCTTCAGAACTATTTGAATCCTATTCATAACTGGATGAGTAACAAGAAAGCATCTTCTCCCAATCTGAAGCCATTGTTTTGATTCTCGAGCAAGGCAAAAACGTCCTGGTGTGACGTCACGAACAAGGGGGCGGGACCTTCTGAAACTGAAACTTTTTTAGGTCATTTTGAAGTAGTTTTGGGACACTTGAAGTCATTTTTATTGGTGTTTTGCATTTGACTAAAAATATTAGCCTGCGTGTTTTGGCTATTTTAGATGCTATAAAACGTTTTTCTGATGTCAGTTAGGAAACAAAAAAATGGTGTCGGTTGTCCTTTACGGGGTACTTGAAAAGGATGATGTCGTCCCAGTTGGCGACGGGAAAGTGCACATTAGTTTTGTTTTTGGACTTGAAATTTTGTGGTGTTTGTTTGTAGTTTAAAAACTACGCTACGATTATTCATCTTTTTATTCATCAAGTCAGCAGGAACAGGTACATACTATATTTCCATGCCTGTGTTATAAAAGAGGAAAATGATAAATGTATAAAGCACACTGTATTTGCAGTTTTTTGTTTCATTGAAGCATTCTAAAGGAATCCAAATGCAGTATTAACAAATGCACTTTGTTGGAGGGGGGGGAGGCTTATTTTTATTATTTTTTTGAATCGTTGCTGTCAAAGCTTTAAACTTCCATTGTGTCAAAGCGGCTTTTCTATGCGAGTCGAATATGCCATCTTGAAACTCAGAAAGTCATTTTGATTTTGAATGTGCAATGAATAAAAATTATTTAGATTATTCATGTGACTACCCCCACAAAAAAATTAAAGGTTCCAAAGTTGTACATTTTCTTTCTTCACTTTTATTCTTTAGCTATGTGTTTATACGGAGCTAAAACGACAAAAACAAAACTAAGCGATTACAGACGACCCCCGCTTATTCGCCTATTTGCAGATTTGTTTTTTTTTTAATCTTCAGATTCACCTGTTCGCAGACTTAAAAATATATTATTTATTTTAAACAATAACAATATAGATCAAGATAATCAATCACTCATGATAATCTTTTATCAACACCAGATAATCGTTAGAACCAAAACAATGTACCCACCACATAGGGGAATCTGTTGATGAATCTGTCTTTTAGACATTTGATAATCGGGCTGATCAAAACAGCACACCCTGATATCCGCACCAACAATCAGAACTCTCCTCTAGATAATACAAAGATAATCAATCGCTCATGATTATCTTTAATAAACATTAGATAATCGAGAACCAAAACGGTCTACCTACCTCGTAGGGGAATCTCCTGATGGTCTTTTAGACATTTGATAATCGGGCTGATCAAAACGGCATACCCAGATATCACACCAACAATCAAAACTCTCCTCTAGATAATAAAAAGATAATCACTGATGATAATCGTTTACCAACATCAGATAAGATGTATTTATTTTCAACAATATATGGATGTTTGTCAAAGAACATTTCTTTGACATGTTTGGCTGGTCGCTGGTTCACACGAGGACCAAGCACGCCAGGTGACGTTAACATCCGCTTTGAGGCGTTTCGGCGTTGAGAAGCAGCGTCCAACCCACGAGCACGCCCAGTCAAACAGCCTCCATTTACCTCGTCAGATGCATCACGACGATGCTCTGAAAGGCCTCCGCTTCTTTCGCTCTGTCTCTATCCCAATTTTCGGCCTCCTTCCGAGCCCCGCCACCCTCGGACCCTCCACCCCAAGTCCGCCATGAACACCGGCGGGCGTCCAGTTCAGGCCGGGGGCGTCGAAAGGAAGAAAAGCTCGCTGTGGCACAGACGCTCACTGAGGGGCAGCAACGACCACCACAACAGACACCGACACAACAGCGATTCACTTCCCAGAGCAGTTAAGGTGAGACTTATCTCTGTCTAATTTTATTAACAAATTTTATTTTTCATAATTACGCGTTGTCTTCATTTGTATCGAAAGTGCGAATCGTATGAAAAACTCAGGCGACAGTTAAGTTAGGTGTGTCGAAAAACTTTTATCAGTCGACGATTTTACCGACTGAAATGTAAAAAAAGTCGACTGAATTTAGCTTCTAATTTCAAAAAGAAAAACTCAATTTTAAGTATAAAGTATGAACAAGAGCTGCTTTGATTATTTTGAAAAAAAAGAGTGAAATAATTTAAAGCAGCTGGCGAATTGTCAGCTGCCAAAATGTGTCAGAAAAAAATCATTACTCAAGTAAAAAATATACAGACATGTAATTATCAAATGTTCAGTTACCTCCCACCACTGCATTGAAACATATTTAAATTATCATACGTGTGAATAAATCTTGTGTGAATCATGAGTTAAAATATAAAAAAAGCACACACTGATATTTGGCTTATGTTGTATTGGCAAGTGTCGTTCGCGAACAAAACACACACACTCAACTTTGACCCCTTCTTCCTGGTACACAGTTTTGAACTTTCATGATTTTGCATTTCTTACTTTTGCAGTCAAAACAATTTCTGGTTGACTATTCAGATCCGCAAAGGTAAAACCATGACTGTTTTTTTTAATTGATTTATTTTTCAAGATGAAACGTGACGTGTATAAATTGCAACCTTGACATTTGACATATTCTCTTGCGCAGAATAACAATTATCCTGGAAAAGGAAGACAATGACACATTTGGATTTGAAGTTCAGGTACCTCTTAATCAGGAATCTATTGAAAGAGTCATTTTCTTTTCTAGTCAGTAATAATAATACTAATAGTGATGATAGTGACGATAATAATGATGATAACAATAATAATAATAATACATTTGATTTCTAAGCGCCTTTCAAAACTCTCAAGGTCACTTTACAGTCACAGGATAAAGTTTTTATGTTGGTGAGCAGCGGCAGCCACACACGCCAGCGTTCACTCAACCCCGAAGTAACTCAAATAGATAGAAAGCTAGCTAATGGAGGGCTAATAGATAGCTAGCTAGCTAGATAGCTATATGTAGCGATAGCTATAGCTAGCTATCGATTATATAATCGATAGCTAGCGATTGCTATCGCTACATATAGCTATCTTTTATATAATAGATTGCTAGCGACATAGCTAGCCAGATAGCAAATAGATAGCAAGTAGATAGCTAAAATCGAAAATATTTCTACCAGATATTTAACATTTTGTCTTATCACACACAAAAAATAGTTTTTGATTTATTTTCCAGAAAAAAATCTTGCAAATAATCATGTCGCGTGGAGGTTGCTTGTTAGTGCTTTGCCTGAGGTACAAAAATGTCATCGCCGACAATTTTCAATGCTATTATTTTAGCATTATTTCAATGCTATGCTATTTCATTTATAAGCGCCATTTCAAAACTCTCAAGGTCACATTACAGTCGACTTGGTTCACGCGACCTTGCCTTGAAATGTGGTGGCCAGTACGAATTTGTCAGTAAAAAACGTCTACACCAAAAATGTCACGTTTTTTAGTGGTTATAGTAAAAAAGAAAAAGTGCCAATTAATTTGACCTCTAACCTGTTCAACATCATTGAAAAAGAAACTTAGAAAGTGGAACTAAAAATAAACAACTAAAAAAAGAGTTCTAAATTACAGAATTTATGCAAAACCTCCAGGCTTCACCCAAAGCAGCATTTTTGTGATTTTTGGTCTTATATTTATTACTTTTTATTAATGAAGTTTTCTATTTTTTCAGACTCGCTGCCTGCAGCTGAGGAGCAGCTCTGCCATCGAAGTGTGCACATTTGTGAGCAGGGTGAAGGAAAACAGCGCTGCAGAAACCGCCGGCTTGACCGCAGGTGAACAAGCCCCACTTCCTCTGATGCGTTCAACTTTTTTTTCACCTTTTTTGGTACAGTGATACCTTGGTTTACGAACCCCTTGGCTTACGAACTTTTTGGTTTACGAACTTTAAATTTATGACAATTTTACCTTGGCATACAAACTAGTTTTTTGGATACACACGGAGCTGCTACAATGAGTGATGTGTTGTTCGCGAACGAGCCCGTTCTCCTAACAAGAAAATGGCAGCCGGCTTGTTTCGGTCCTCTATTTCCCACCCCCAGTCTTTTGTTAAAGCCACGCGATTGGTCAAGATCGTAGCAGTGAGGGGAGGTGATTTAAACATTAAAGAGACAGGCAGAGGACAGGAAGATAGTGACAAAATGGATACAAAAAAGTGAAATTTGGACTCGTTTCAACTTTGATAGTTCAAAGGCAGAGTGTAGAACTGCAAGGTTAAAATTCCCATCAATCAGCCTCCACAAATCAGGCTCCACAAATCACCACACTTGATGCAAAAGCTATCAACCCAGCTAAACAGAACACAATTGATGAGGAACAAGGTAAAATTATGGCAGAGAAAGCACCTACAAGGGATCATTCCTCAAGATGGTGAAAGAAGGCTCCGTTCCTCAAGTATTTAATGCTGATGAAACCGGCCACTCCATTCCATCAAGCCTTCAACGACCATCACAAATGTAAATAAAACGACTTTATTATATGGTACAGTTTATTTATTGAATTATAATACCGTAACACATTTATTATACATAAAATAAGGTATATTTTATAAGGCTTAGAAAATTAGAAAGTAGAAAATTATGTTTTATGGGGACCTGGGAACGGATTATTCTCATTTTAATGGTTTCCTATGGGAACAAAATTTTTGGGAGACACACTTTTTGCCTTACACACTCTGGGAACCAATTAAGTTCGTCAGCCAAGGTATCACTGTACTTATATTTGTTGCGTAGAGTGACATCCGATATGAAAACTGTTTTCAACCGTCTTTACGGACCTGATTTTTGTTTGATTGCGAAATAATCACATGGTAGGCAGCAGTGTGGCTGATCTTGAATTTGAAATAGTTTTAGCTGCACGGGTGTGACTGATAACGTTACTAGTGAGCGTATTTATTGCCTTATAAATGCTTTTTGTGGTCACGTCTTCATCCTTATCACCGCTTACCATCACAGGGGACGTCATCATCACCATTAATGGCGACAGCATTGAAGGTTTTTCTCATCAGCACATCCTCGATTTGATACGAGGATCAACCAACAGTTTAAAGTAAGTCAACATGCACTGCTTAGTTATTTTTTAAACATCTCAACTAATTTTTTATCAATACTTTCATCATGTCAAAGATGGCAGACACAACAAAATGGATATGTGTGATTATCACCCAGTAGTTTGACCAACACCAAAGATATGCGATAATCGGGCCAATCAACCCCAACGAAGCACAATCAAGAAACTCATAAAACAAATTTTGGAGTCCATAGATCTTCTGAACAATCTTGCACACACACATATTTTTGCAATCGTCAGTGTTGAACGGGTTTACCATTTACGATTGTAACCAATTACTGCATACCCACCTCGTAGGCGGGGAATTGCTTGATGGTCTTTTAGACATTTGATAATCAGGCTGATCAAAACAGCACACCCCGAGATCCGCACCAACAATCAGAACTCTCCCCGAGATAATAAAAAGATAATCAATCGCTCATGATTATCTTTAATCAACGTCAGATAATCGTTAGAATCAAAATGGTGTACCACAAAATGGGTTTGTCATACGCCCATATGGAGTTTATGGATTATCCAATTTGAATTTGCGATCGTACATGTTAAACTAGTTTCAGGATTGCGATTGTCTCGACTGGATTATTTTTTTAAATGTCTTCTGGCTTTGTTTGCAAGGAAGACTAATAAAATTGGGGCCCGATTTTTGATGAACACCTTTTCTCCATCCCAGGTTGGAGACGGTATGCGGTAGTGTGGTCAAGTGGATCGAGCTGGAAAAGAGGGTGAACCAACTGAAGGTGACCATGTCGCTCAACGCTTAAACCAGAGCAAAAGTAATCGATTCTTATCACTGTTTTTTTCTTTGGGTATTTTTCCTGCATAGCAATCTTTGAGTGAGAAACTACTAGAGCTGCAAGCGCTTACATTACGGGAACTGCGCCTGATCGGAGGTGAGAGGGCTTTGGTGTCAACTGTCAAGACCACAGCACTTCCTTTTTCCACACGCGCTCTCATCTGTAAAATCGCGTGATGGCAATTGAAGCATGAACTCGACGTGCGCGGTAATCTCCCACATATTTGCGTTGTACTCTTCGCAAATTGAAGAGTCACATAATGAATTAGAAATCAAGGGTGGATGCATCAAAGCGGGTAGGGGAGTCTGGTTCTGAAGACTCGCAGTTCCGCCGGTTTTAAAAAAATGGAACACCCGATTTAGCTCAACGGACCTGATAATCCAATATAGAAATCAGCGTCAGCTATGCCCAAGAGCCTTTTAGGGCAACTAAGTACCACAGGGCTCCGTCCCCATCCCACTATATACAGGTAACATCCGAGTTACGACCACCCGTACGGACGACCACGACCGCCAGACCCTTTTTAATTTTTTATTCTAAGCCTGGCACCGCAACGTGTACTACAATTTTGTGTCACACACTGACAGCAATCTACTGCGTGACTACTCAATACAGTACAGTGCACATACCGTCTCGGTAACATCTCCTGTCTTACTGTACACTGTTTTTTTTTTTTCGTGTATGTCGGGCGACCTCTTCTGGCCGTTAGCAGGGAGAACGATTTTTCAATAGCTGTACATTATTATTAAACAGTTTTGTATACATTACAATACAGGTACAGTTATACAGTAATAAAAAAATGATAATATGAAATATAAAATGATAAAAACAACACTAAAAGATAAGTATAACATTTGTAAATGAACTGTACAGTAAACAGTTTTGTATACATTACAGGTACAGTTATACAGTAATGAAAAGCAATAATATGAATTATAAAATGTTAAAAATGACACTAAAAGTTCTAAAATATATAAATGAACTGTAAACAGTCTGGTATATAATACTATTCAATAGAAAACGTTGCTTGAAAACAACAGATTGACATCGTATACTATTGTGTCGTGTCAACGTCACGTCTGCCATTTTGAATGCATTTCGACTTACGACCGTTTGACTTACAACCCTTTTGTCGGAACAAAACCCGGTCGGATGTTACCTGTATTTGGGAACGACTATGCTGATGATATCATTATCTTGAAGATTTCCTGTGACAAACTTTAAAAAATGTTCACTCCCCCAATACTTTCCTGTCTTTCATCTGCAGGTACATTGACAGAAGGCGACCTGATAATCAAAAATTCAAATCAGCATCAGCGATGCCCAATAGAATTTTAGGGCAACTAAGTACCGCAGGGCTCCATCCCCATCCCACCATATATTTGAGAATGACTGCTGATTATATCGTTCACTTGAAGATTTCCTGTGACAAACTTCACTCACCTTCCTGTCTTTCATCGGCAGGCACTTTAAAAGAAGGCGACCTCTCAACAGATTCCTCAGAAGTTCAGAACTCCCCCATGGGCCAGCGCAGCCTCCGTTTTTCCAGCGACAGCAGCTACAGGGGACCGGTGACGGACGACAGCGACCAAGGAAGCGTATTCGGGGACCTGAGCTCGCCCAGCCCCTGCGGCGCAACCAGCGCCACCGGAGTGGAACGCTTCTTCCGACGCAAGTATTCATCCTGCTCAGGTCATCTCCATCACACCATCGGCCGATCCAGCAGCTCCAGTTTGGCCAGCAGCAGCGGCAGCAGCAGCGGCTCGCAGTCCCCGACTTGGGATCGGGCGAGGATCACCGCTTTGTTTGGTACCCTGCCCAGAAAAAGCAAACGGACCAACGTACGGAAAAATATCCTCAAGTTGATTCCGGGACTGCATCAGAGGTCGGTTGAGGAGGAGGAGACTTAAAAAAGGGGTTGGGGGTGGGGTCATTTTTTCATATAACCATTGCAATTTAAAAAAAAAACAGATGTAGATTCGTCGAGAAATTGGTTCTGTATAAAAACTCTAAATAATGAAAAATATTACATAACAATTTAACCAATCATTTCACTCATTCACTGGAAGACAATGTGCAAAAATGTGTCCACTCCAAGTGCCAGGGTTTTTGTCATTTTCACTCAAATTGCAGGACACACAGAATATCGAGTTTTACCACTACATAAACATTCAATGGAGCGTTCAAAACCGTATACTTTCTTCTTTCACTAGGAAAAAAGAGTTAATTCCTAAGTTATATGCGTCTGGAGTTATCTAAGCTTGAAATGGGTGCAGATGTACAAAATACAATACCATATGTACATATTGATTTATAATAATAATCATAATACATTTCATTTAAGCGCCTTTCTAAACTCTCAAGGACATTACAGTCAGGATATTTTGCGTGTGAGCAGCGGCAGCCACACACACTCAACCAAGAAACAATCAATAAAGAAACAAGAAACATTAAAAGAAACAATAAATACGTAAAAAAATATATATCGCGTTTTAACAAATTGTAGGACCTACAGAATATTGAGTTTTAGGACTATATTTCAATACAGTGTTCAAACCTTACAATTCCTAAGCTATATGGGTGTGGTGTTATCTGACCTTGAAATGGGGGCACCTATACAAAATACAATGTAATAAATACATATTGGTTTATATAGCAATTTAACAACAGCTGAAGCTGGAAAAAAGCGCTAACATGAAAAAGGGAAATGCTGCCCCCTTGTGGAAAAGGGAAAAAAAACATTACTGGCGGCCATTGCCAGCGCTTTATCGGCACCAAAGCATGAAAAAAACAAAACCCGAACAAATTCTACAAGTTTTCCGTGTACTGAAAATGATCCACAGCACAACATAAACAGAAAGCGTATTCCCGCCGATATGCCCAAACTCACCCATTGGACTTTTCCATTCAGTGTTTCAAAATAGGTTACAAAATGGCAACACCCTCATCCACCATATTCGCTGATTTGTAGCGGCTGTTCGCAAATGATGTCGGATGTCAAATTCCATAGCATGCTACTAGCTTGAATAAAAGACTAGTCAGAAACCAAAAACCGAGCAACCGTAGTCGTATTTAGAACTAGAAGCGTTCTCGACATTACATGATGTGGCGAAGGGACCTGTGACTACTTCTGTTTTCATTTCCAAAGACCCCAAATAAGGTCCGTGCTTTCACTGCCCGTAAATTTTACGTCAAAAATTTTTCAAAATTGTTCCCCAGGTTAGCTAATGAACAGATAAGCAGTATATCGTACTAGAATGTTAATCCCGCCTGGAAACAGTCCAGAAAAAAGATTGGTCACCCAAGAAAGATTAGACATTGGCTACAGTTGCTGTATGTTTATGACGTTCGAGTCACAAAGAGGCTTTGTTGAAGCCCACAACAAAACAACTTCTGTTCGCTGGTGATCACAAACGATTACATCGGCGAGAGGACTGCCAAGCTTGACCTTACACCACCAACTTCCAGCACTACATGGACGGACGGACTCTGAACGGACTCTGAACGGACTCTGAATGGACTGTTGAACAGACTCTGCTGAAAGGACTCTGAACGCACTCTGAACGGACTCTGAACAGACTCTGAACAGACTCTAAACGCACTCTAAACGGACTCTGAACGGACTCTGAACCATTCGCAGACTAACCGAGACCTTGAACCACCTGTTGGTCACTGCGACCGGACTTAAACGCAATGTTTTGCTTCAGTCTTACATTTCAGAGTCAAGTTTAAAAACAGCCAAACTGTTTTTCAAAGATGGAGATGCAGGAGAACCCAGTTTTTCTAAAGTCTGCAGATCCTGTCGGTGAGGAGGAGGTAGAGGTAGAAGAGGCTGTCATGGCATCGCAGGTTCTAGAGATCATTTGCGGATTTGCTCCCGAGATGAAGCTTCGCAACTCCGAAGCAGATGACGGAGACGTTTGGGCGGTGGAGGAAGGAGAAGACTCTGTGTTCTACAGTGACGAAGACCAAGTTGAGGAGCTCCCAAGGCCTAACAGATCTCCGGATGAAGGCAGGTGCAGATGAGGTTTTTGTTTAACAACAAATTGCATAGCCTTGTGAAAAGGGCTGGAAATTTTTGGGTACATTTTTGGTAACTTTCCAGAAAATTTTGGGTAAATTTTGAGAATATTTATGGGAGACCCCCCCCCCCCCCCAAAAAAAAAAAAAAAAAAAAAAATCAATATGTGTAGTGCATTTCCAGAAATTTTGAAATTTACAGAAATGTCATCAGAAATTGCATCAGACTTCCGATAAATTTTCACTATGTTCGGTAAATTTACATTATTTAAATTAAACATTAAAATACATCAGTAAAATTTCAAGGCGAGAGTTTCAATGAAGGTTTGCAACAAATTTTCAATTGGTCTCCAGAAAATGTCTGAATTTCACCCAAATTTCTATAAATTTCCAGCAAATTACTAGAATGTTTAGCCTGCTTTTTTGCATTTTTTAATGTAAAAAAGATCATCAAAATTCCGACTTTTGCAACCCTAGAACCGGCCAGAGTGGACAAGCAACCTTCAGGGAGTAGTTGTGAAGCCCCCCTGGCCCAAATCCGAGAGGCACGGGACGAAATCCGGGCTGAAGAAACACCGGGGACACATCCTGAGACTCAAGGTACCCATGTGATTGACTCTCCTGAATTTTCTGGCACTTAGAGTTATTTCCTAAGCTATATGGGTCTGGAGTTATATGAGCTTGAAATGGGAGCAGATGTACAAAATACATAGTGATTTATATAGCGCTTTAACAATAGTTGAAGATGTAACAAAGCGCTAAAATTCACAAAAGGCAAATGCGTGGCAGGGAAAAAAACACTGACAGAGGTCTGACCAGCGCTTTATTGGCAACCTACCCCACAAGAAAAACCAAAACCCGAACAAATTCAGGAATGGCGCTCCACGTCATGCTTTTCAATTCTCGAATAAATTCGGCAATAGCAGTGAATGAGTTCATATGAATCTCCAGTAGGCCTAATACGGATCCCTGAGGAACACCTTTGTATAATGGAAGGGGATCTAAGAGAAGATCCTCCAACCCTCAATAACTGCAAATAACTGATGCAATGACTTCGAAACCAGGTCAGACACCTTGAGGAACAAAAAAAGCATGACTAGTAAAGGCACACCTGATCTCCTCGAACTCTAATCGTGCTACTTTCTCTTTGTTTCCACATCAGAGGAGCAACCACCTGAGCAGATGTTCTCAAAGAAACCAAGCAAGTTGGAGAAGGCCCCCGACGTCTCTTCTGGAGACCTGTTCCCCGCCTACGCTACTCTACCTCACCCCAAGAAGTCTTTAGACAACCAGGAATCCTTCAACCATCTGGCCGGCTCCAAATACAGTTCCGTCTCCTACCGCAAGATCCAGCGAGGTAACACTCGCAAGAAAATCGAGGAATTTGAGTACGTTATGATGAATTTGTAGCAGTTTGATGCTAAAGGCGACCAATTTTCACATCAAAATTATGATCCCATACAGATAATTTCATAAGGCATTACACTAAACCAGTGTATGTCACTTCTAGGCCTTCAGTAGTGCTAGGTCTGAATCACTCCACACCTGCGAGTCCTATTGTCCTGCCTGAGTATGGGGTCTACGACTGGCCTGATTACCCCAGTTTGATCTGGTATCACCTCATCAGCATAACGAAGCCTATGTTGCCCAAGAAGTCGATTGTAGGAACGATCCAAATTGAACCTCACCCCACCATGGCGATTTAGTGGAGGGTTTTTGCTGTTTTATGAAAATAGCTCATTTTACTCCCCGTTCATTCCACTGTTTACATTTTTACTATGAACGTGTGCATTCATAACTTCATAAAATCGCAATATTATTTGCAATTTTTTGCTAGCTTCGGTGCTGTCCAACTTATTTTCATGATGTCTATCTATTCTTGAAAAAGGCTTTAATGGTAAATCTTCAACTAAATCCATTTTTTTCTCTGCCTTCAGCCATTGTGGGTTCAAAACTTTAATTAAAAAAACGCTTAATTCTATTTCGCCCATTTCTCTACACTTTTTCCCTTTTTTTGTTTTGATTGTGAAGGTTGTTCGTCGTCATTGCGACATCCAAACACAAGACGGTCGGTCACACTTAGTGTTTCCAATACAAACATGCCAATGTGAAATAAACACATAACTGCTATTTAATCCAGATTTCTTCTCATTTTATTTGTACTTTTTTATTTTCAAAACAACACACCTCCGCTC
This sequence comes from Hippocampus bargibanti, assembly GCF_051943395.1. Lineage (NCBI taxonomy): Eukaryota > Metazoa > Chordata > Actinopteri > Syngnathiformes > Syngnathidae > Hippocampus > Hippocampus bargibanti. The sequence continues at coordinate 1,756,127 of NC_142741.1, read as the reverse complement.
CCCAACCCCAAGTACAAAATAGTCCTTTGTGAGACGCTTTCTGACCATTTTTTGGCCAACAGCTCCCTCTAGCGTTCAAAGCGCAACTGTACAACCCCCCAAAAAAACACAGAAGACCGCAAGTAAAGCACACCATAAAAAAATAAAAATAATAACAGCTCGGCTCTTACTTACCCGTTTTAGACAAATTATATTCGATCGTCTCTTAGTACGACAGAGACATTCACAGGATGCAAACCAGGTCCAGTTTGTCTTATTTTCTTTACAATTGGCTCCATATTGGGTGTTTTTTTGTGGGAAATGTAAAAAAATCTCAGTTTCAAGAGTCATAAGGAAAAAAGGCATTAAATCATTGCACATTTCCACTGTCCCTGCGTTACCCAAAATGACTCAACTTAGCGTTTATTCCCGATTTTTTTTTTTTTTTTTTTTTTTTTTTTTTACGTCCATTCGGTTGCGAACCTTAAAACGGAAATACATCACGCGTTAGTCGACATATCCCGGAAAGTGGTTTGTCCTTCACGTGTAGTAATTTGTGAACTCCCATTGCTGGAAAAGGTTGTCGGCGTCACAGGTGTTGAGGTGAAGTCTGATGGCTTTTGAGGATTGGACCACTTCCACACATTGTTGATGACCGGGATCGTCAGTCAACAAATGCTGAGGCTGAACAAAAAAAATGGACGTGATACACGCTAGCTTGTTAGCTTTAGTTGTACAAAATGGAGGTTCCAAATGGAGGTGATACACACTAGCTAGCTTTAGTTGTATAAAATGGAGTTTCCAAATGGACATGACACACAATAGCTAACTAGCTTTAATTGTACAAAAATGGAGATGATACACGCTAGCCAGCTAGCATTAGTTGTACAAAATGGAGGTTCCAAATGGAGGTGATACACGTTAGCCAGCTAGCTTTAGTTGTACAAATTGGAGGTTCCAAATGGAGCTGATACACGCTAGCTAGCTAGTGGAGGTAATACATCCTGTTGGTCTGGAAATTCGTGTCGACGCTAACAACAACATCAAAAGTAATAGCGTCACATCTGATTGATGTGAGCAACATGCTAAGCGTGACTTACCAGTTTGGACTTTGGGAATTTGTGCTGCAAGCGTAGCACGGTGCGTTCGCCGCGACATGTTTGTAAAATCAAACGGTTTTGTTGTTGTGGATCGTGATCGATGCAAAGGTCCTTATGGCGCACCTGCCTCAGCCACGTGTAGTTGAAATGCTGACTCTGGAAAAAAAAAACAAATGGAAAGCAAAAAAAACAACAACTCAAACTTCACCAAAACGACGCCGATTCGGCTTGTTTGGCGCGGGTGACGCCTCCAACGTAAAACCCAAAACCCAGATAAGGACTTTGGTGTCTTTCCGGGACCAAGAAAGGCCAATCGGACTGCGCCCCTTGGCTGGAGTTCTATCTATTTGCTATCTATTAGCTAGCTACCTAGCTGGCTATCTTATTTGCTATCCATTTGCTATCTATTAGAACAGGTAGCTATGTAGCTGGCTATTTATTAGCTATATGGCTATCTAGCTAGTTAGCTAACTGTCTCGCTGGCTATCTATTTGCTATCTGTATAGCTAGCTAGCTATGTAGCTGGCTATTTATTAGCTATATGGTTAGCTAACTGTCTACCTGGCTATCTGTCTGTCTAGCTAGCTATGTCGCTGGCTATCTATTTTCTATCTATTAGCTAGCTACCTAGCTGGCTATCCATTTGATATCTATCTAGCTAGTTAGCTAACTGCCCATCTGGCTATCTATTAGCTATCTGTTAGCTAGCTGGCTAGCTTTCTATCTGAATTGTTTTCTTTTTATTGAGAATGGCTTCACTCTCTGTCTGTCTGTAACCCACCCCCACTGCTGCGTTCGTGACCAATCACGTAGCTTTAACCGAAGACTGGGGGCGGGGAATAGAGGACCAAAACAACCCGGCTGCCATTTCGTTCGGAGAACGGGCTCGTTCGTGAACGACACATCACTCATTGTGGCAGCTCCGCGTGTATCTCGAAAAATAGTTTGTATGCCAAGGTAAAATGAGAAGTTGGTAAGCCGAGGGGTTCGTAAACCCAGGTAACACTGTACTGACGGTTATGTTCCGAGTGCATTTTTTTTTGTTTGTTTCCAGTTCATCTTACCTCCTTGCTGAGATCACACGTCTCGTAGAAGAGAACACCCCGATGCACAGAAAGGCAACTTCTCAAGCCTCGATTGAGGACCTGCGTCAAAACGGGGAGAACCTTTTCAATGCTTCACTTTGATTTTGTTTCACTTTAGTCCAGTGGAACCAAGAGTCAACGGGGACAACATAGGGTCAAAGGTCACTTTGCGTGGAATGTTGTCCACGGCATTGGTAAGTGTGTATATTGTGTCGACACTAATTTTGAAGTGCAATGGGGATTGTTTTAGGCAAGGAAACAAAAATGTAAAGCATTTTTTGGCCCGTATTTTTCGGTCAATCGCTTTCCCCAATTGTGTGTGTTAAATCGAGGTTCCACCATATAGCTCGCGAGTGGCTCAACATACCAGACCCTCGGCTTTGGCTAAGGGAGCCTTCAACTCCGGATAGACGTTCTCCAGGTACCACTTGAAATTCTTGCATTTGAGCTTTTGCCTCAATTTGATCTGTTCGCTGAGGTCGCCGATGTCAATGAATTTTTTATCCAGCAAGTTAAGATAACCGTGGCCGTAGAAAAGCTCCTTGTAGTCATCCAGCCATACTTCGGCCACTCGGGCCAAGTTGCGCTCCACCGTCCTGCGCCGATCCCTCGGGAACTGGTACGGGTTCTGTGCTCGGAATATGTGGCCCACTCGGGAACAGGGGATGATCTCGATTTGACCACCGCACATCCAGATCTGTTTTAGGAAGTGGTTCTGTTTGCATCAAAGCTATCTTTTGCAAAACCCAGATCGGATCCGTTCAAAATCACGTCATAGGCGTATGGATTTTTTTGATCATGTGACTGGATCGGAATTCTAAATCATTGCAGGTTCCTTGAACATTTTGCTTTGGATATATTAAATGCTATTTTAGTTCTGGATAGCTTATAATAATAATGAAAAATTAAAAAAAATAAGTTATACCATTAGACTCAGGATTTTGAGAGGAAAAGATAACTTGGTTTATTTGCATTTATTTATTTAATAAATCATAAAAAATAGAATATAATAATTAGAATAAATACTAATCATTAGTCTTTTGTATTTATTAGTATTTAATATATATATATGTATAGTTAAAACATCTATTTTTAAAATTAATGTGCATAAAAAATACAATAAATACTAATTCTATATATAATTAGTACTTAATAATTTAGTATTTAGTATATATAACATGAATAATAATAAATTCGATTTAGCGTATTACAATATATATATAATATATTTATATATATATAAACATGAATATTTATTTCTCCCAAAATTATGTATAAACATGAATATTTATTTCCCCAAAAATGATTTATATATAATTTATTTATTTATGTATTAATTTATGTATTTATATTTAAAAAATGCATAATACATTTCATTTATAAGCGCCTTTCAAAACTCTAGGTCAATTTACAGGATAGGTTTTTGTGCTGGTGAGCAGCGGCAGCCACATGCGCCAGCGTTCACTCAACCCGGAAATAACTCAAATAGATAGAAAGCTAGCTAGCTAGCCAATCCATAGCCAACAGATATCTAGCTAGATAGCCAGCCAGTTAGATAGTGAATAGATAGCTATCCAGATAGCTAGCTCGTACTAAAATTCTCCATTGCGATATGAATAAATGTGCATCCAATCCAATAATAAATGATCAAAACTCGAATCAGACATTTTTTGCCTTGTTCAAAAGGCAAACTGGGTGATTTGTAAGAATTTTGAGGGCTACCTTAAAAGAAATCTCCATGTTCTCCCCACCCCAAACCTCCAAGCCGGGATCATAGGCGCCAAGTTGGTAGAAGTATTTTTTATCGATGGAAAAAAGCCCTCCGGCCATGACGGGGCATCTGCGAGGAATGCAAAAAAAATGAAATAAATACAGGTAACATCCGACTTACGACCACCCGACTTACGACCACTAACACCAGACCCTATTATTTGAATTTTAATTCTATCCCTGGCACCGCAACGCGCTCGCAGTTACTTTCGCACAGCAATTGACATCCAACTTACGACCACCCGTACTTACGACCACTAACTCCAGATCCTATTTTTTCAATTTCAATTCTGTACCGGGCACCGCAACGCGTACGATAATTTTGGCCAGCCAGGCAGCATCTTACTTTCGCACAGCAATTGACAGCCGACTTATGACCAGCTCGACTTACGACCACTCGTACTTACGACTAGTAATCCAGACCCTGTTTTTAACATTTTTATTCTATCCCTGGCACCGCAACGCGCTAGCAGGCCGGCAAACGCGTACGATAATTTTGGCTAGCCAGCCAGAATCTCACTTTCGCACAGCAATCGACCATGTGATGGCACCAGAGGGGGGAGTTTGCGAGTCATTTAGCCTCCGAGTCTATATTCAACATTTTGAATGGATTTCGACTTACGACCATTTTGACTTACGACCGTTTGGTCGGAACGGAACTCTGTCGTAAGTCGGATGTTACCTGTAAATTAGCGATAGTCATGAAAAACAAAAAAATGGCGGGTGGGAGTGTTTTGGGTGACCTGATGGGATCGGCCGCCGTCATATTGTTCTTCTTGACGTATTCGTCTGAAAGGGGTTTCCAGTTAAAAAGGAGAGGCCAAGTGAAAACGCCTCGCTGGAAGTTGTCAACCATCTTGTAGCTGAAGGGGAAAAGTAAAATGGAGAAGTTTGAAGTCCAATGCATTGCTAAACGCTTGCTCATCCAGGTTGAGTAGATTATTATTGATGTATGATGAGGGTGACCTGCTCAACCTGCTTAAACGACAACCGACGCTCTGGACAAGTTGTGTCCATAATTTGTAAAATCACTTCAAATGACTTCTACTGAGCGTATTTTACAAAGATTCCACCGCATATAGCTATATTTTACCTTTTAAGACTCACACTGAATATTCCGGAAGTCTTGTGTTTGAGTTTGTGACAAGTCCTCACGTTACGTTACGTCACTGAAGGAACGCCTCTGACCTAGAAAATGACACACTATGCATTTTGGGTACTTGGTTTGGTCTGAAAATTTCGTGTTGATCTGTGATGATGGTGAAATTAGAAGGAAAAAATTGGTGGTGAATTGTGTTGCAGCTAGACTACTATTTGATACTAGTTGACAAAATTCCCAGCAGACAAATCAGCCCATTTCTAACGGAGCTTGGGCGCCATCTTGTGCATTTTCTGGGTGCTACATTGCTGTCATTGACGGCTCAAATTGTTATGGGAGGACTCCTTTAATCGATTGCAAACATTTATGCTTTCCTCTTCAGAACTATTTGAATCATATTCATAACTGGATGAGTAACAAGAAAGAAGCATCTTCTCCGAATTTAAAGCCATTGTTTTGATTCTAGGCAAGACGTCCTGGCGTGACGTCACGAACAAGGGGGCGGGACCTTCTGAAACTCGTCATTTCCGAGGTAATTTTAAGTAGTTTTGAGACACTAAGTCATTTGTCTTGGTGTTTTGCATTTGACTAAAAATATCAGCCTGCGTGTTTTGAGTATTTTAGATGCTATAAAACGGTCTTCTGATGTCAGTTCAGAAACCAAAAAATGGTGTCGGTTGTCCTTTAATGGCGTCTTAAAATAACATCTGTATTAAATGGCCGCAATGCGTCTGAAATTAACTTGTTCACAAAAATGGATCGAAGGTGTCACCTCAGGTCCTGGTCGCTAATAACGTCGATGACCGGACAGGCGACTTTGCTGCGGTCAAGGTAGATGCGATCCAGCAGAGGCTCCAGCCAGCCCACGTTGCATTCCACGTGCGAGTCGAGGAAGGTGAGGACCTCACCTGAGAGTAGAGCAAACATCCTGTTAGGCTGAAAAACAAACGCGTCATGACACGGAGGGCGAAGTTGCAATTTTATTTTGTTGGTCCAAACAGGAAGTGGAACAGGTGCCAAACGTAACCTACCGGTAGCACGAGCCGCTCCAGCCATCCGAGCCCTGATAAGGCCATGACGCTCCTTCAGGTGAAGAACTCGCACCTTGCTGAAGTTCATCATGTAGTTGTCAAGATTATCCTTCAGGTATTCTGAAAACCAAAGACGACAATACCCCAAAGAGTGAAAAACTCCCCTAAAAAAAAACGAATCCAAATTGTCCAGGTGAAGGTAAAATGGCGGCTCGGACTTTTTGTACTGTGGTCATCCACCAGGAGGATCTCCTTGAGGAGGTGCGGCGGCGAGCGATTGAGGACGCTGTGAACCGAGCGCAGCAAAGTGGACCAAACTTCGTCCACGAAGCAAATGATTACGCTGGTGGACGGCAGGTCGTCGTGGATCATGTTGCGGGCACAGCTGTTGGCAGAAATGTGACGGATGAGTTGATTTTAGCTCGCTACCTACCTACCTAGCTACCTACCAATCTACCTATTTAGCGATTAGCTACCTAACTACCAAGCGATTAGCTACCTAACTACCTAGCGATTAGCTACCTAACCATCTAGCAATTAGCTACCTACCTACCTAGCGATTAGCTACCTAACGTTTCGCTACCTAGCGATTAGCTACCTAGCTACCTACCGATTCGCTACCTAACTACCTAGCGATTAGCTACCTACCTAGCGATTCACTACCTAGCTACCTACCGATTCACTACCTAACTACCTAGTGATTAGTTACCTAGCAATTAGCTACCTAGCTACCTACCGATTCGCTACCTAACTACCTAGCGATTAGCTACCTACCTAGCGATTCACTACCTAGCTACCTACCAATTCGCTACCTAACTACCTAGCGATTAGCTACCTACCTAGCGATTCACTACCTAGCTACCTACGGATTTACTACCTAACTACCTAGTGATTAGTTACCTAGCAATTAGCTACCTACCTACATAACGATTAGCTACCTACCTAGCAATTAGCTCCTAACTACCTAGCGATTCGCTAACTAACTACCTAGCGATTAGCCACCTACCTACCTAGCGATTAGCCACCTACCTACCTCGCGATTAGCTACCTAACTACCTCGCGATTAGCTACCTAACTAGCGATTAGCTACCTAACTATCTAGCGATTAGCTACCTAACTAATCGCTACCTAAAATAGCTATCTATTAGCTAGCTTTCTCTGTGTTTGAGTTACTTTCGGGTTGAGTGAACGCTGGCGCATGTGGCTGCCGCTGTTCACCCACAGAAAAACTCATCCTGTGACTGTAAAGTGACCTTGAGAGTTTTGAAAGGCGCTTAGAAATGAAAATGGATTATTATTATTATTATTTGTGTATCTTTTTTGTTGGAGGGGTGGATTTGTGACTTACATCTCCGGCCTGGTGTCAGGAATGGCGCGATCCATGGGGATCTTCTCACTCAGGAAGACGTTAAAATAGCCCTCGTTCCATCTCTTATTCTTCATCATGGAGTCTTGGCTTGAGACAGTCGCCGCTTGGCCGAACTGACCCACGGCGTTTGGATCTCTGGGGGCGGCGGTCATGTCCAGGGATAGCACCTGGTGGACACTTGCCTTCACAGGAAGGGTTTCTTCCACTTGGACCAGGATGGAGTTATTTTGGACCTGATCCACAACTAAGTCGCCAATCACCAAAGACGTGTTGTGAGGTTCTTCTCGATTGGGAGATTCTTCAATTTGTTTGGGGAGTTTTTGAACGGGCGCTTGTTCCTTCACCGACTCTGGGTGATCCAACGCTTGATCGTTTGAATTTGGAGGGATCTTCACGGGTTCCATGACGGAGCGACGGTTCAGTACGATAGAGTCATTCTTTACTATCTTATCTTGTAATACCGGCGCGTCCGTCAAAGACAAATCCACAGGTTCTTTAGCAACAGATTCCAGTTCCACCTGACTAGGATTATCTTGACGGTTCTGGTTGTCCTTACCAGGTGCTTTATCCTTTCTACGCCGTCTGTAAAGTCCGACGGGTTGGACGTCGACACCATCCGAGTCCTCCAACAAGTTCTCCGCGACCAGGCCCTGCTGCCGGATCACTCGTTCCTTCAGGAGACGACTGTTGACGTCGCGGACGGACAGCCGGAGGACAGCCATGTCCAGCAGGAGCCAAATGACGGAAGCTGCGAAAACGAAGCCCAAGAACCCCCTGCTGCTCCGGAGGTACCTCCAACACGGTATCATCTTAATTCGAACGTTCCACGTTGTAGTTTCGTTCCTACGGAGGTGTAAGTTAGCTGCCTGCGTGGCGTACGTGGGGACGCAATGACCGCGTTGTTCGGAGAAAACCGTCACGGTGATAACTTTGACAACATCACAGCGTACCAAACAATAAGTTACGGTCCAAAATGTTTTTTTTTTCTCCCGCCCCCCACACCGAACTCACTCAAGTTCTTCAAGTTGTCATGCATACAAGCGGTGAGTTAACTTTATGTCCGAATACAGCAAGCGTTAACTCTGATTTGATAAAACTCCCCCCTCAAGTTGACGTCAAGTTAGCGTGAAGCATAACAGGAAACTCGAGTGGTGAATTTCAAAATAAAATCGAAATAACCACACACGCAACAGGAACTTGGCATACGAATGATTTTAAGCAGCGTGTCTAATAATATAATAATAATGATAATAATACGTCTGTGTAAGCTCTCAGTCGTACAGGAGTGGTCCATCGATGAAAAGGTTTCTTCAGCCGTCTTCTGTACTTCTTTGAAGGTGTCGGACGTTTCGCTTCTTATCCAAGAAACTTCGTCAGCAAACTAAGATATAATAATAATAATAATCATAATCATAATAATCATAGTAATTGAAATAATCGTAATCATAATAATAGTAATAATAGTAATAATGATAATGATGATAATAATAATACATTTAATTTCTAAGCGCCTTTCAAAACTCAAGGACACTTTATAGTCACTGGATTTTTTTTTTGTGTGCTGGTGAGCAGCGACTTGTAGTAGACGTGCACATTCCACCATGACGTCCCTGATCCACTACTGAAAAGGACGCTTTGATCCTCTCCTCTTTCACCTAGAGCTGCTCCATGTCACAACGAGGGTACAGAAAGTGCTGAAGAATGAATGGCTCTCTGTGTGTTTGTGGTATCATATTATTTGTTATTTATGTACTTCCGGGTTGAGTGAATGATAGCGCGTGTGGCTGCCGCTGCTCACATGCAAAAAAAAAATATGTGACTGTAAAGTGTTCTTGGGAGTTTTGAAAGGCGCTTATAAATGAAGTGTATTATTATTAATATTATTATTAACAAGCATCACATGGAACAGTACTGATCAAAGATACGTACGATGCATGCGATTCACCAAAGTTTCTGGTCAAACCTGTCGGGAATTCCTTTCACAATTAAAGCTTTAAAATGCGGCTTCACTCGTTGGGCGACGCTAATTACCTTTCTGGTGGCGCCATAATTTTTATTTTGTGTGTGTGTGTGTGTGTGCGTTAAACACAATTGGGCGGACATGAATGCTAACGCACCTAGCCCTCAAAAAATGTTATGCATGAAACTGCCTGTCAATCCATTCAAACATGTTAATTATTTTAAAATAATATCCACGATATCATATAATATCAATTTATAATAATGAACCCGTCATGATAATTTCAAGCCTTTCCAGATATTCTTGAAGAGCTAATTTAGCTCATGCTAACATCTTATCGTTTTGTATTTCACACAGTGGGGGGGGGAGTGCTGGCTACCTGGCTGGCTACTTAGCTAGCTATCTATTTGCCCTCTATGAGCTATCTGGCTGGCTAGCTAGCTATAAGCGATTAGCTATCTAGTTACTAGCTATTAGCTAGCTGAATAGCTCAGATAGATGGAAAGCTAGATAGCTATCAATTAGCTAGCTATTGGCTGGGTGGCTTTCTATCTTTTTGAGGTTTTCCGGGTTGACTGAACGCTGGTGCGTGTGACTGCCGCTGCTCATCCACAGAAAAACTTGTGACTGTAAAGTGACCTTGAGAGTTTTGAAAGGTGCTTATAAATTAAATTTATTGTTATTATTATTATTATTATTATTATGGTCTGAATCAGGTGTCTTGAAACTGGGTGAGATCTCAAACAGGGGAGGATGTGGAACCAGAATTCCCAACCCCAGGCCTAGTGTGTGATTATGAGCCGCCGACTACATTCCTTTAACAACGCGCATAACCACATAAGATGTTGTTTTTTTTAAAAAAAGGGGTTGGAACTGACGAAAGTACTTTCTTGATCAACGACATTTTTCAAATACTGCAAAAAGGCAGTTAGCGAGGAGCAAAACACGAATTGCATCCTCACTCGCAGCTAGTAGCTATCTATCTGGCTAGCTATCTAGCTGGATAACTATTAGCTATATATTAGATAGCATTCTATCTATTTCAGTTACTTCCGGGTTGAGTGAACGCTGGCGCGTGTGGCTGCCACTGCTCAACCACAGAAAAACGTATCTTGTGACTGTAAAGTGACCTTGAGAGTTTTGAAAGGTGCTTAGAAATGAAATGGATTATTATTATTATTATTATTATTATTATTATTATTATTATTATTATTATTATTATTATTATAATCCATTTTCCTCCGCTTATTCCTCATTAGGGTCGTGGGGGTGCTGGAGCCTATCATTATTATTATTATTAGTAGTAGTAGTAGTATTAGTATTGCAAATATATAGCCAGCCAGACAGCTAAAAGATAGCAAATACATAGCTAGCCAGATAGATAGCTAATAGCTAGCTAGATAGCCAGTTTGACAGCTAACTGTATTTTACACAGTGGAATGCAAGCTAATAATAAATAACTCATTGCATCCCTATGCCCCCCCGCGCCCCTTTACACACATACACACATACGCAGAGCGCATATCATCCATATGCAGGCACACATGTACAATCCCATTTGTAAGAGGCATGTTAGTGCAGCCATTAGCCGGTGATTAGCGGAGACGGCCACAGGTTTGCCTCTTCATCAGCAGGCCTCTCCAGGGAGTCCCTTTTGGCTCCATGCAGACTATTAACGACGCCATGAGGAGGGAGGGAAGGGCGGAATGGGCTCCCGCCGTAGCTGCCCTTAGCTGGCGCTACGCTCGCTTTCATTAGCGTGTGTGAGCTAGATGATTTGCCTCGGGATGAGCCCCAGGCCAAGTCTTGGGGCTCTTTCATGGTCTGGGCCAATGTATTCATGTATTCACAACGTTAAACGGATATGCGCACCCGTGATGGCATCATTAGCTGAATTTGTAGTTAGGTTAAGGAGGCTTTGGCGCATCGGGGCAAAGGAAGGCAATGGGTGGATTAGTATATACGGAATTTAAAAAAAAAAAGTTCATGCGCGGGGATCGTCGTATTGATTGATAGGTAGCTAGATAGATGCGTAGCTGGAAAGATGCGTAGCTAGAAAGATCCGTAGCTAGAAAGATGCTTAGCTAGATAGATGTGTAGCTAGAAAGATGCGTAGCTAGCTAGATACGTAGCTAGAAAGATGCGTAGCTAGAAAGATGCGTAGCTAGCTAGATGCGTAGCTAGAAAGATCCGTAGCTAGATACGTAGCTAGATAGATACATAGATGCGTAGCTAGCAAGATATGTAGCTAGAAAGATGCATAGCTAGCTAGATGCGTAGCTAGAAAGATGCGTCTCTAGACAGATGCGTAGCTAGCTAGATACGTAGCTAGAAAGATATGTAGCTAGATAGATATGTAGCTAGATAGATAGATGCGTAGCTAGAAAGACGCGTAGCAAGACCGATACGTAGCTAGAAAGATGCATAGCTAGCTAGATACGTAGCTAGCGAGCTAGATAGATAGCGAGCTAGATGGACGGATGGATTGGATGTACCTTTATTCGTCTCGCAGTGCAGAGGTTTGTTTACATTTCACAGCAGCAAAGGTATGAATAGATAGATATATAGGTAGGTAGGTAGATTGATAGGTTGATGGATAGATAGATAGATAGGTAGTTAGATACGTAGCTGGATCGGCTGATAGATCGGTATATAGCTTGATAGATAGGTTGGTCGATAGGTTGATAGATTGGTAGATAGATAGCTTACGAGCTATCTAACTAGCTATCTGTCTGTGTAGTCTATTTAGCTCGCTAGCTAATTAGCTAGCTAGCTATTTATGTGTTTATTCATTTATTTATTCCTTTATTTATTTAGTGAGATCGTATTGAGGGATAGTATAAATCTGCCTAATCTGAATTAAATAATAGTATTTAAAAAGCCATTGTATAATTCCATTGTATTTAGCTCTATTTATTTTTAAATTTCAAAATAAGACACCAGCTTTTACTTTGGAACGCAATAATCAACAGGCATGAAATCTCATTAGATGAAGCAAACAGCTTGTCAACAAGTTTTTTTTTAATATTATACGGGAGATATGATATTTTTGTCGACCCAAGCCTGCTACAGAATCAAATCCTGATTGAAAATGCTTTAGAAATGAGCTCCGCGTTGAGTTTTAAACCACTCCGAGTCACCCCAAAACGTAGCATTCCTTATCACCAACCTATAAAATGACATTCCCGGTGAGGCTAAACTGAAGCAAACAAGGAATTTGACACCAGCCCGTGTAAAATGAGCATCATGGACGCCCCCACGTTAACTCTTTAGACACATGTTAATCAGACCCCCCCCCCCCCCCCCCACAATTATGGCTACACCACGCGTCATTTACATGAGGGTCATGTTTTGTTAACACAACACGCTTTAAGTCTGACCCACTGACATTTCCTTTTCCAAATTATGCACATTGTGCCAATTAAATTCATTAGAGGATTCATTAAGAAATATCGCTCGGGGAGGTTGGGTATCATATTTCGTTATGTGATGTAATTTCCCTTCATTGTTAAAAAAAAGCCAATTTGTTTCATAACAGTTTGCTGCCTCACTGTGATATATGCAATTTGTTTGCGTTCTTAATGAAATATGATTAGAATTTACGCGTGTGCGGCTTGACAGATGGTCCCCAATCAGGCGGACCTTTGCGCAATTAACTTTTAATCAATTACATTGCCCGTTTGTGTCTATTTATGCTCAAAGTGAGAAAATATTTCACCGACGCGCACACGCAAAGCAACGTCGAATACTGCCAATGAGCAATTATCTGCAATTTGCGCCAATACCACACCACAGAGCACACAAACAACTTTTAGAAATGTTTAATTCCACTACGAGCGAGTGTGGGTCGGCTCACTTATTTTTATTTTCACTCCTAATTGCCCTCTAATGTGCTCGAATATTATAAATGTCAGCAGTCGTTTCCTGCATCTTTTAGTGTATGCAGCGGTGACACATTTGATATAATCGCCACTCCCTCAGTTTATCGGTTGGCGTACTAATATTTGATCAGTTGAAACTTAAATTGTTTTACGGTCCCATATTTTCCATGGCTAACAGGAGGGCACACAAAATAATAATAAAATAAAATAAAAAAAAAACATCTGAGTGGTGCTGACCGCTGAGTCATTCGCCACAAGATGGCGCTTGAGTCCTTTATGAAACCAGCCGCACTTTCGTCACATCTAGCAACCGCCTTTCCTCAATCAAGGGGAGGAAAACGGAGCCCGTAAAAGAACCAACACAACAATAACAATAATAATAATAATTTTAATTTATAAGCGCCTTTCAAAACTCTTAAGGATACTTTACAGTCACGGGATAAGAACAAAAGGTAAGCAGCGGTCACTCAACCCGGAAGTAACACAAGATAAGATAACACACTTAAGATAAATCGGGACTCGTTTTCGAGCCTTTCATTTTCATTTGGGTCAGAGAAGAGTGCTTTTATCGCACTTAAACGAGCATCTAACGAGGCATCACGCTGCTTGTTCTGCTGGGAGAAAATTGGGGTACTTTGGGGGGGTAGGGGGGGCGTGGTGCCCTGCCTGATAGCAAACAGCTGGAGACCGGATTCAAACCCACGATTCTAACTCACCGGGTGAGCAGCTCTGCTAACTGAAAAACTTGTAGGTAAAAAACCAAAACAAAATATCTCCGATTTCATGATAGTGTCACAATATCACACATTTTCTAATTCCATATTAAAGTGCATTTAAATAGCTTTCAAATGATGGATGGATTATTGTTCTATGACAAATATTAAGGAAGTAATGGCATTTTTAATGTTCGAAATATGAGGGGGGTTTCTGCCTGTAATTACAGTTAAAAAATGAAAATCTGTGAGGTACCATTGGAAAGCTTTTGAAATTCTAAACATGAACAGAAAACACAAGAAAAGATTCGAAATGTAAATGAGCAAATATCAACGATCGATTGCAGGCAGATTTTCATCAAAAATAAAAATGGCTGTCACTGAATACGAGGAAGGTAAATTGCGAGCTCGAGAAATGTAGACAGTGATACCTTGGCTTACGAACTTAATTGGTTCCCAGACAGAGAGTGTATCCCAAAAAATAATTTCCCATAGGAAACCATTAAAACGAGAATAATTCGTTCCCAGATCCCCATAACATAATTTTCTACTTTCTAATCTAATCCAAGCTTTAAAACTACACACAATATACCTTATTTTATGTATAATAAATGTGCTATTGTATTATAATTAAAGAAATATACTGTACCGTATAATAAAGTGGTTTTATTTACCTATGTGATGGTCGTTGATGGCTTGATGGAATGGAGTGGCCGGTTTCCTCAGCATTAAACACTTGATGAGGAACGTAGCCTTCTTCTTTCTCTTCCATAATTTTATCTAGTTCCTCATCAATTGTGTTCTGTTTAGCTGGGTTGATAGCTTTTTGCATCAAGTGTACAGATGACTTGTGCAGGTTGTTTGTGGAGCCTGATTGATGGGATATTTTAACCTTGCAGTCTACACTGCTTCTGAACTATCAAAGTTGAAATGAGTCAAAATTTCACTGTTTTTTATCCATTTTCTCACTGTCGTCTGGCTGTCTCTTTCATGTTTAAACCAACTCTCCTCACCGCTGCGTTCTTGACCAATCACGTGGCTTTAACCGAAGACTGGGGGCGGCGAACCGTCGGCTGCCATTTTGTTGTTACAAGAACTGGCTCGTTCGCGAAGGACACATTACTCATTGAGGCAGTTCCGTGTGTATCCCGAAAAAAAGTTTGTCTGCCAAGGTAAAATTTTCATCAATTTAACGTTCGTAAACCGGAAAGTTCGTGAGCCAAAGGGTTCGTAAACCGAGGTATCACTGTACTGAGATACATTTTTCATCATTATAAGAAACATAATTCCCCCCACTCTTGTGTTATTTGTCAGAAGAGAATGTTTTACACCCTAAAACAAAATAGCCGCCCGTGTTTAAGACCTCCACATGCTTTTGTCGCTTTCTTTTCAGGTGACATGAAGGTGAGACTCATTTGGCTCACATTGGACATGACTTAATGTCCGACATAAAAAATGAAAAAAAAAAAATCCATAATTTGTCTCCATCCAGAAGGCTGACTTGGCACGGACAGCAGCAAGGCCTAAATGTCACCCTGTAATGAGTTCTGGCCAAAGGTACACAGTTAGGACAGTGCCCGCTGGCACCTGTGATGCCCACTGGCTAGCGTTTTAACCCACAGCCATTTGGACGAGACCGTTTTCGCTTTGTGGATGTTGTCTTACATGATTTGAATCGAAAGGCGCGAGACAAAAAAAAAAAGTTTGACCAGCGTCAACTTTGTCGATTCACCCCGTCGCAAGATAATGCACCCAGTTGCTTGCTAGCTAGCTACCTAGGGACCTAACTAGCTACCTAGCGACCTAGCTGGCAACCTAGCTAGCTACCTATCGACCTATCTAGCAACCTAGCCACCAAGCTAGCTTCCTAACCACCTAGCTAGCTACCTAGCGACCTACCTAGCAACTTAGCGACCTAGCTAGAAACCTAGCTAGCTACCTATCGACCTACCTAGCAACCTAGCAACCTAGCGACCTAGCTAGCTTTCTAACCACCTAGCTAGCTACCTAGCGACCTAGCTAGCAACCAAGCAACTTAGCTAGCTACCTATCGACCTAGCTAGCAACCAAGCAACTTAGCTAGCTACCTATCGACCTACCTAGCAACCTAGCCACCAAGCTAGCTTCCTAACCATCTAGTTAGCTACCTAGCGAACTAGCTAACTACCTAGTGACCTAGCTAGCTACTGTATCTATCTAGCTAGCTATTTATTTATGTAAGTATGTTTTATGTATTATGATGTAAGTTTACACAAATTCCAAGCGGACAAATCAGCCCATTTCCAACGGAGCTTGTACTCCATCTTGTACATTTTTTGGGCGCTACATTGGAGTCCAGACGGCTCGAATTGATACGGAAGGAGTTCTTTAATGAATTGCAAACATTTATGCTTTCCTCTTCAGAACTATTTGAATCATATTCATAACTGGATGAGTAACAAGAAAGCATCTTCTCCAAATCTAAACTCTCTGAAGCCATTGTTTTGATTCTGGAGCATGGCAGTTTGTGAAGGAGTATCCTGGCGTGACATCACGAACAAGGGGGCGGGACTTTCTGAATATCCCCAGTTCCGAGCTCATTTTGTGGCAGTTTTGGGACACTTTAAGTCATTTTTATTGATGTTTTGCATTTGACTATAAATATTTTGGGTATTTTAGATGCTATAAAACGTTTTTCAGATGTCAGTTAGGAAACAAACAAAAAAATGGTGTCGGTTGTCCTTTGAAGCAGAACTTGCTTACCATTTCCAGGTGACGCGATAAATGAGTTTTCAGATCATCCGTCAGCTTTGAAAGTATCGGCGTTATGATCGCGACGGATGTAAAGGAACTCTCGTCGCTTTGTTTGACTGCTCGGAGACAAATTGGCAACACGCTAGTTTTATTATCTTAGAAGTCACAGGAGATGAGGCAACATTGTCCCCGGAATTAAGGTCCCATTTCCCGCTCGACGGAATCAATTTCAGGCCTTTTATGTGACTTTGCATCCGCCTTTTGTCTTGTTGGCCCAATCTTCGCCGCGTTTCACTCATTCATCTGTTTTGCCCTTTCCTTGATCTGATAGCATTAAACATATAATTAAGTCATAAAGGATAGCCACTGATGAGTGTAGCAGATGGTAATTGCGTCCGACGTTTTGAACGAAATGATATGCATTGCGACAATTTACAGCCTTTGCCTCATATTTTATTCAGCAACCTTTTATCTCTTTTTTTTTTTTCCCGCGGAATTATTCCGCTATAAATTTAGACATCTTATCAATAGCGGGAAGTGATAGCGCACGGCGGGAACAGGGGACGAAGGAACGAGTTGGTCGGCGCTTTTTTATTTATTTTCTACGCTGTTTAAAATAATTTTCCATAATAAAGGAACTATCGAAGCTGCAGTATCGGATGCTGTTTCTATTTCGAACAAATTGTCGGGATTGAATGCCAAGAAGACAAGCGGAGATGCGATCCGACGACGTTCCAGTTCGACAAAATGCGTGGCTCGCTTCATGTGCTCCCATTCTAAACAGACGACTCCGGTTCTTTGGACTGATGGTTAATTGTTTCATGTGATTTCACACCACCGTAGAACTACTAACAAGTATAACAATATAGCTATTATTTACACACAAATATTTGGACTTTGCATCAATGGAATAAAACGTATGCAATAAAATCGTACAAACTACAGTGAGACCTCAACTTACAAACTTTTTGTCTTACAAACGTCAAATTTCTGAAAAGTAAACCTTATAATAAGCACTATTTTCATAATACACACCCACCACGGCTGGCGGAGTGATCTTCGGCGGAAGCACACGACCGAACAGCACCAGAGGTTAAGTTACCAACAGTCCTTATGGAAGGTGACTCTCCAGTTTATTTCTTTAATTACAGTCGTCATGTAATGCGCCTCTCTTTCCAAACGGCAATTCCCTTTGACCTTCGACCACAAATGTAAATAAAGTGACTTTATGATACAATGCAGTGTATTTCTTTCATTACAATACAATAGCACATTTATTATACATAGAATAAGGTATATTGTGTGTAGTTTTAAGGCTTATTTAGTTGAAAAGTATATTTTATGGAAAGCCGGGAACAGATTATTCCCATTTTAATGGTTTCCTATGGGATTTTTTTTTTTTGAGATACACACTTTTCGCCTTACACACTCTGTCTGGGAACCAATTAAGTTCATAAGTTGAGGTCTCACTGTACTTTGCTCGCTTTCCGTCCGAAATGGAAGTTTTGATCTTCGTCCTTTTTATCTTTTCCTTACTAAACAGCGATTAAAGCATGTCCATTCTCGCCGTCTTCTCAGTCAAAATGAAACAAAGTATTGCGGAAAGTAAAACCTGTACTGGAAGTGACGACAACCCAATTTAATGTCTAGAAAAATAAAGCACAGCCGTCTGCTGGTCAACTATGGGATAGCAGTTATAGACAAAACGTATCAACAGCAGTTACACTTCAACTTTTCTCCGCTTCATATGTTCTTCCAATAAAGTACATGTCGGGTTTTTGTGTTCTGAGGAACCTTGGAACAGATTAGGGCATTTACATAGTAAACACGTCTCAACTTACAAACATTTCCTCATGAATAAATTGTTTTCCCGAACCAATTAATTTCATATATACAGTTACCGCAGTACCCGTTTAGCTTCTCGGAAACCATTAAAGTACATGTCGGGTTTTTTGTGAGCTCAAAATGTTTACAGTTGAAATGTGGACTAATCAAGAGGCGAGCAACAGCAATTTGGCCCAACTGGAGACGCATAATGGAGGATTGGTTGACTCTAAAGTTAAAGTGCATTGCGGTGATCAAGGCACAAATCACAATTTTGTTAATAATCATTTATTTCTTCCATATTATGCAAATTTTTTAGGCTTTAGAAAACATTTCTATGTGAATTCTGAGGAACCTTGTAACGGATTAGGGCATTTACATGGTAAACACGTCTCAACTTACAAATGAATAATTTTTTTTCCCGAACCAATTAATTTGTTGATCTGCTGACACATTTGCAAATATTTTTTTTTCCCTGCACCTGAACTGCACCTTGTTCCCCTCAAACTACTTAGCCGTCATCGGTGACATTTTGTTTCTAACAAAACTAAATAAAAATGAACGTAGGCCTGCCGGTGTTCGAACGCTTTTGCCGGATTTTGTTTTCGAAGAATCCTTGCTTTCTCCTTGCTTTGCTAAACTTTCCTACTGTGCTAGGCGTGCCAGAAGGATTTTTTTGTCATGTATTTTTTGTTTTTGTTCCATTCACCCCCCCTCCTCCCTTCTGTCTCAGCGGTCCCTGGTGAAGTGCTGTACTCCAGTGATATTTGAGAATTGCTTTCTGGGGCGATCTAGGTATAATTCTCATGTACCCCGCCGACCTGCCAAGTGCACTTGGCGGGTGCCAGCTGGAAGGCTTTCACGTGTGCGCTTGTGGGGCGGGGGTAGATTGGTTTTATGCAAGGGGGAGGGGGCGGGCTATTAAGAGGGGTAAGAAAGACCACGCCAAACTATTCAGCATACAGTCAAGTGTCTACAGACCTTGAAGATGGCACCCAAGTGCTTTCCGCATCGTGACTCCGCGACCGCTTGGTGTTTAGTCACCACGCGGCTCCATTACCTTTTGAAGTCCAAGTTCTTATGTTTCCTTGACTGTACACTGATACCTCGGTTTACAAAACCCTTGGCTTACGAACTTTTCGGTTTACGAACGTTAAATTTATGAACATTTTACCTTGGCATACAAACTATTTTTCGGGATACACACGGAGCGGTCACAATGAGTGATGTGTCGTTCGCGAACGAGCCCGTTCTCACAACAAGAAAATGGCAGCCGGCTCGATTCCCCGCCCCCAGCCTTCGGTTAAAGCCACGTGATTGGTCAAGAACGCAGCTGCGAGTGGGTGGTTGGGGTTTTAAACATTAAAGAGACGATGATGACAGAGAGAAAGTTATGAAATGGATAGAAAACAGTGAAATTTCGACTCGTTTCAACTTTGATAGTTCAAAGGCAGAGTGTAGACTGCAAGGTTAAAATACCCCATCAATCAAACTCCACAAATAACCCGCACAAGCCATGTGTACACTTGATGCAAAAAGCTATCAACCCAGCTAAACAGAACACAATTGATGAGGAACAAGGTAAAATTATGGCAGAGAAAGCACCTACAAGAGATCATTCCTCAAGATTGTGAAAGAAGGCTATGTTCCTCATCAAGTGTATATATATATATATATATATATATATATTATATATATTTTTTTGTTTATTTATTTATGAATTCATTTCTTTATTTAGTTCAGCTGATCTCTATTATGTTTCCATCATGCTCAAAACATAATAGAAAAGTGATGCGGAACCACAGCAGCAGGGGGGAAAGAGGAAATTAAATGACTCTGAGGGAGAAAAAAATAAATAAAAATAAAAAGCCGTTTGCACGCCTCAACCTTTTGCTCTTTCCTCCATGTTTTAGCTTTTCATGATCATGCTCCGCGGAACGCCCTGAAGACATGCTAGCCTGCGCTGTTCCCAGAGCCGGGCGGGCCAGCCACCTTCTGCATACACGGACAAAAAAAAAAAAGATCTTGAGATGGGGAGTCCACATGGATAAACATTTACAGTGGTAGGTGTTGCTTCGGGCAAGTGCATGCTGTCGGGTGGGGGGCGAAGACCAAGCGTGTGGGACAGTAGGGGGTGTTTTCTGTGTGTATGCAGCGGCTCTACGGCAATAATATTCTGATGGAAAATAAGAAGTTATCATATTTAAAAGTTTCATGCTGTTATATGCTTAGTAAACACTTTTCACATCACCCGTCCATGTAAATCCGCTTCAATTCCAAGCCGCGACATTTCCACATACGCATCGACGCTCTGCGCTGACAATCAAAAATTGTCTCACATCACCCGTCCATGTAAATCCGCTTCAATTCCAAGCCGCGGTTCAATGTGTTGGAAGATATTTGCTGAAATAGACTGAAAATATCTCACTTGTGACTAAACAGCCCATGTGTGATCCTCAAGGAACGTGCTTAGGCCCACTGATATGACACAAAATTCCATTTTCAGTCATTTGACACTTTTTAGGCCGTGGCTAAAATGATGCAGATGACATACGAGGTGACCGGTCCGCATGACCCGGCCATAGCGTTGGGCAAAAGGCAGCACCTCTGCGAAAAAGCACAATGCGCATTGAGTCGCCGGCTATAAATTTGGCACAAGGTTAGGCCGAGGCATGAGATGCATATTGTTTGTGTTCATTTGAATAAAGACAAATGTCAGATTTCCATGGCTGCGGGCAGCCTGCATGTTAGATGATCAACTCTTTTGGGCCCTCTGGACGTGGGGTCATCAGTAGCGCTTCCAGGTCACTGTCGCTGCACGACGCTTTGGGGCTATAATTGACCTTTTGGCAGAGCGCAAAGAGACAGCTTTTCTCCCAGGGTACAAGTAATCACTTTGGATTTACTGGTGGCCGTTGCGCATCTCGGCTAATTAAAATGTCTTTATAGTAAAGAAGCGAAAATTCAAAACTAACATTTCCAATGCAAACGATTTTTTTTCCAATATGGTTATTTTAACACCTTAAAGGACAACCGACATCTCTGGACAAGTTGTGTCCATAATTTGTAAAATGGCTTCAAATGACTTCTACTGAGCGTATTAGACAAAGATTCCACCGCATATAGCTATATTTTACGTTTTAAGACTCGCGCTGAATATTCCGGAAGTCTTGTTTTTGAGTTGGTGACGAGTCCTCACGTGACGTCACTGAAGGAACGCCCCTGACCGAAAAAAGGACACATTGTAGCAGTCCTTCCATCACGTCAATGCATTTTGCTGTACTTTGTTTGGTCTGAAAACTTCGTGTAGCACCAGAAAGAGGCAGAAGATGGCGACAAAGCTCCGTGTAAGGAATTAATCAGCCTGTGGAAACGAGCTGATTAATTCCTTACACGGAGCTTTGTCGCCATTTTATGCCTCTTTTTGGTGCTACATTTCCCGCCCTCAGATACCTGAAAATGGCACCGAATAAATTCTTTAATGGATTGCAAACATGTATGCTTTCCTCTTCAGAACTATTTGAATCCTATTCATAACTGGATGAGTAACAAGAAAGCATCTTCTCTGAATCTGAAGCCATTGTTTTGATTCTCCAGCAAGGCAAGACGTCTTGGGGTGACATCACGAACAAGGGGGCGGGACCTTCTAAAATTGGCCACTTCCGGTTTCATTTTTTTTGGGACATTTTTTGGACATTTTAAGTCATTTTTATTGGTGTTTTGCATTTGACTAAAAATATCATACTGCGTGTTTTAGATGCTATAAAACGTTTTTCTGACGTCAGTTTGGAAACAAAAAAGTGATGTCGGTTGTCCTTTAAAAAGCACCGGGAAGTTATTTTCATTTGAAATCTTCAATGAATATCTTGATGATGTGTGAACAAATGAAGTGGTTATTTCTCAAGGCGTGCCGTAAACACGCCATCATCCGCCATTGTGCGCGGTTGCGTGTGGCTGCAGATAAAGGTTGAGTACAGCCCCACGTATCCCACAAGTCCCTTGAAGCTCCCCGAAGGCTCCTTTGGGGTGCCGCCATCTCCAAAGAAGCGTGCGTTCGTTCACCCTTCACTGTGCTCGTTATTCCTTCCAACATTGCACCACCTAAGGCCACGTCTACCCACTTCATAGCCCTCAACGTTAACTTTCATTCACACCATGCCCTCATCTTTACATGGAACATCTTGTTTTCCCCCCTCTGCCTTTTTTCAAATGTGATTTTAAGTATTGTATTCAAAAGGCATTTTTTTTCTTGTAGTGGAAATATGAATTATTTAGTTCTTTATTTCTTCATTTTTTCATATATATATATATATATATATATACATATATAATTAATAATAATATAATTAATTCAATAAATAATACTAACAATTTAATTATTAAATAATAAATGGATAAATAATAATACATTTCATTTGTCAGCGCCTTTCAAAACTCTCAAGGTCACACAGTCAGGATCAGTTTTATATTATTTATATATTTTTTGTTTATAAATATATATATATATATATATATATATATATACAGTAAAGTCTCGTTATATCGATATCGCATATATCGATAGTCCCGGTTATATCGATATTTTTCGGACTCCCTTGAATATCGATATAACGAGACTTTACTGTAATTAATTAATAATAATATAATTAATTCAATAAATAATACTAACAATTTAATTATTAAATAATAAATGGATAAATAATAATACATTTCATTTGTCAGCGCCTTTCAAAACTCAAGGTCACACAGTCAGGATCAGTTTTATATTATTTATATATTTTTTGTTTTTATATATATATATATATATATATATATATATATATATATATATATATATACAAAAAAAATTGCTGCTGTGAAATGTAAATTTCTCCACTGCGAGACTAATAAAGGCAAATCCAATCCAAATCCAATAATAGAGAGAGAGAGAGAGAGAGAGAGAGAGAGAGAGAGAGAGATATTAACAAATAATCGATCGATAGATGGATCATCACAAAAGAGTGATGTCGGTTGTCCTTTAAAGGAAAACCGACACCATTTTATTTTGTTTCCTAACTGACATCAGAAAAACATTTTATAGCATCTAAAATACCCAAAACACGCAGGTTGTTTTAGTCAAATGCAAAACACAAAAAAAAAGTGTCCCAAAACTACTTCAAAATGACCCTGGAAATTGCCAGTTTCAGAAGGTCCCGCCCCCTTGTTCGTGACGTCACGCCAGGACGTCTTTCCTTGCTCTAGAATCAAAACAATGGCTTCAAATTCGGAGAATATACTTTCTTGTTACACATCCAGTTATGAATAGGATTCAAATAGTTCTGAAGAGGAAAGCATACATGTTTGCAATCGATTAAAGAAGGTCTTCTGGGTCATTTTGAGGGATCAAGACTGACGTGTAGCGTCCCAGAAAATGCACAAGATGGCGCCCAAGCTCTGTTGGAAATGGGTTGATTTGTCTGCTGGGAATTTGTGTCAACTAGTATCAAATAGTAGTCTCGGTATAACATACAATTCACCATTGCGTTATTGATATAGTTTTCCTTCTAATTTCGCCATCAACACGATGTTTTCAGACCAAACAAAGTACCTCAAAATGCATTGAGGTGATGTAAGGTGTGTCCTTTCTCGCTCAGGGGTGTTCCTTTAGTGACGTAACGTACGGACTCGTCACCAACTCAAAAACAAGACTTCCTGAATATTCAGCGCGAGTCTTAAAAGGTAAAATATAGCTATATGCGGTGGAATCTTTGTAAAATACGCTCAGTAGAAGTCATTTGAAGCCATTTTACAAATTATGGACACAACTTGTCCGGAGACGTCGGTTGTCCTTTAAGCAGCCATCAATACTCAACCGTCATGTCCTTATAATCTCCAGTATTTTCAGTATTTCTTGACACCGTTGCACTTGATGCTCTTACATTTATTCCATTCTCACGAGTTGCGAGTGTGTTAAAAAAAAAAAAAAACGCTTCCAGCATTTTAAATGGGATCTGGACAATATTTAGAAACGGCGAGGAAAAAACAAAAGCCTCACTGTCGCAATGCCAAGGGCCAAGCCTTTGAGTCGGGGGGGGATTACATTATTAATTAAAACTACAAGTCGCCTTATTGCCCGTGGCTGTACATTGTAACACACTTGATTGAATCAGCTCGTAGCAGCCTTCTGCACGGCTCTTTTGTGCTGGAAGGGGTGAAAGGAATTCCAGGGTATATTACTCAATACACACACACACGGTTGGAGGAGTGGTCCGCAGCGCTTAGTTGAAGGCTATGCGTAGGATTGTATGCCGGATTGAAAGTGCATTACAGTCGCCGGATTAATGAGACGTTGTCTTTTGACTCACTTCAATGGACAAGTTTACCGCTTTCCTCCTCACATGAAAATTGATGATATATTATTGCTGATTTTTTTTTTTCCTTTTCTTTCTTGTGAAATCGATGAGAAGGTTTCTTCAGATATCACCTGTACTTTGACGACAATGAGGTTAAAATGTTAGCGAAAGAAAATAGATGGTTTGAAAGCGGAGTAAAAGTAGCTATTTTCATAAAACGGCAAAACCCTTCACTAAATCGCCATGGTGGGGTGTGAGGTTCAATTTGGATCGTTCCTACAAACGACTTCTTAGGCAACATAGGCTTAGTTATGCTGATGAGGTGATACCAGATCAAATGGGGCAATCAGGCCAGTCGTAGACCCCATACTCAGGAAGGATAGAAGTAAGCTGTGTAGCCGCAGGGAGTAGTCCTCTGCTACCCCTAACCTGAGAGCAGGGAGCAATCATAGCATAGTTTGGCACCGCCACGTCTTGACAGTAGGGATATATATAGTTCCAAAACTACCTGCAAAATATTTTAGTTGCTGACGAAGCCTATTGGATGAGAAGTCCGACACCTTCAAATTTGTACAGATGACGGCTGAAGAAACCTTCTCATCGATGGACCACTCCTGTACGACTGAGAGCTTACACAGACGTATTACTGCCAACTTTCTTGTGAAATGTCTTATTTTTTTATTTTCTTGTATCATTTTTTTTTTAATTATGTTTTTTTTGTCGCGGCTTGGAATTGAAGCGGATTTACGTGAGACAGGATTCGTCAATGGATGCTCCACCTTCGTGGTGCACATGTCACTGTTCCACTGGTGAAAAGGACGCTTTGATCCTATTCCTTCATCTAGAACTGCTTCATACGACAGAGTTTTGAAAGGTGCGTATAAATAATAATAATAATAATAATAATTATTATTATTATTATTATTATTATTCATCGTCATTAATGCTCAGTTCACAGAAGTGTGAATATGTAATCTTTTAATAGCTACCCTGACAGAGGGTAGTTGTTTTAGTGCAGAGGTGGGAGTGGTAATGGCACCTAATGAAGGTTGGGAAGTAGGCGTGTCTGTTCGGAAGAGGGAGTGTCCAGCTATCACAGGGTATTCAGGTAAATAAGAGTGGAAAATCCTCCCCCCCCCCCCCCCCTCGCGCCTGATTCCTTATGACCTCCAGTCGAGCTCTGTTAGATGCAGTCCAGGTCATGGGATACATATGAAAGCTGCAAATATCAAATCCAGCCTAAGGCTCTTTACATTTCCTCCGCTGCTGCAGGTAATCGCAACGGGAAGGGGGGAGTAAGGGGTCCGGGGTGGGGGTCCGAGCCTTCTCCACCCCACCCATGTCATTGAACTGCCACCAGAAGCAAATCACGGGGTTAATTTAACATCTTCATATAGTCCGGCCCACAAACTGTCATGACGTTTTTTTTTTTGTTTATGAACTCATTCACTTCCAGACGATGTGCAAAAAAATGCGTTCACTCCGGTGCCAGGGTTTTTGTCATTGTCACTCCAATATCAGGGACTACATAATACTAGCTCTCTATTTACTATCTAGCTGTCTAGCTATCGAGCTAGCTAGCTCGTTATTTGCTATCTAGTTGGCTGGCTATCTATCTGACTATTAGCTATCGAGCTAGCTAGCTAGCTGGCCCTCTATTTGCTATTTAGCCTGCTAGCTTTCAATCTATTTAGCTTTTAGCTATCTATAAGCTTGTGAGCTAGCTTTCTATCTGTTTGAGTTAGTTACTAGTTAGTTGAGTTACTTTCGGGTTGAGTCAACGCTGGCGCGTGTGGCTGCCGCTGCTCACCCACAGAAAAAAAACGTATTCTGTGACTGCAAAGTGACTTTGAGAGTCTTGAAAGGCGCTTATAAATTATATATATATATGTATTATGATGATGGTTGTTATTATTATTATTATTATTATTATTATTGTTGGGGTAAAACGAACAAAATAAATCCGTCAATTATTATTATTATGATTATTATTATTATTGTTATTATTGTTGGGGTAAAACGATCAAAATAAACCCGTCTATTATTATTATTATTATTATTATTATTATTATTATTATTATTGTTGGGGTATAACAATCAAAATAAACCCGTCAATTATTATTATTATTATTATTATTATTATTATTATTATTATTATAAAATTTCAAATTCCTTTCAAATTGCTGCTGTGGACTGCAAATGTCTCCATTGTGGGACGAATAAAGGTTTTCTGATTATTATTATGATGATGATGATTATTATTATGGCGCTTTAACAAAAGCTAGAACAAAGCGCTAACATGGAAAAAAAGGGAAATGCCGCGCCTTGTCAAAGGGAAAAAACATTGCCAGAGGTCTGACCAGCTTTTTATCAGCACCCAAGCATGAAAAAAAACCCGAACAAATTCGGGAATGGCGCGCGACTGTATATTTTCCATTCCCTCATCAATTTGTGAATGGCAGTGAATGAGTTAAAAAAAAAAATGTGGGCGGGGGTAGTCAGCGGGGGCATATTGTGTCATCTTTTCCCGTCAGGTGCGGACGGACCTGGCTCCCTTCTGGGGAAACAAAGAGTTTACCCGATTGCGCGCGACGGCATCTGGCTGTTCGTCACGAGCGAGGCGCCGAGGTTGTCAAGTGTATCGAGAGGCACAGCCGAGTGCGTCGGATGGTCTGCGCTCTATTGATAACTCGGCCCTGTTTTCAAACGCTGCCACCACAATGAAACGCCAGCTTCGCGTGCTCCACTGAGCAACAATAACCTCTCGGTGGCAGCGTCAGGTGTAACCGTGACAGACAACAATACCGCCTGCCATTTTGCTCGTCGGCTCCTCATTTCTGGCTCCTTTTGATAAGAATTTTGATGATGATTATTTTTTAGTTGATGACGGATTCCAGTGTGGCGGACTTGTTCTTTTCAAGCTTTGGTGTTGTCGAGATGAAGCGTAACACTTAGTCAAGGAAGATTTGGTGGTTGAAAAGGAAGATACAGTCATCATGTTCCAGGCCACGCGCACGATCAGACGATTGCCTAATAGAAAAATAGTCTTTTAACTCATTCACTGCCATTCCCGAATTTATTCGGGAATTTAAAATAGGACGTGGAGCGCCATCCCTGAATTTGTTCAGGTTTTGTTTTATGTTTACAAGAAGCAAATCCTGCACCCCCCCCGGACAGCTGAGTTTGAGTCGTTTTTAAAAATAAATTAATCAACAAACACACATAAACAAATAAATAATAAATTAAAATGAGAATAAATAAATA
Organism: Hippocampus bargibanti; assembly: GCF_051943395.1. NCBI lineage: Eukaryota > Metazoa > Chordata > Actinopteri > Syngnathiformes > Syngnathidae > Hippocampus > Hippocampus bargibanti. Next base: position 1,727,987 of record NC_142741.1, on the reverse strand, counting down.
ACTAATATATATATAAATAAATAAATAAATAATCACAAAAATATATTAATAAATACATACGAAATATATACATAAACCGATGCATAAATAAATAAAAAACTCACAAATAAATGAATAAATCCATACATAAATACATACATACATACATACATACATACATACACAAAAACACAAATAATACATAAATTTATAAATACATAAATATTGAATAAAATGATTTAAAAAAATAACAAATACAAAAATAAAAAACACAACAAAAATAAATACATATACAAATAAATAGATGAATAAACAGATAAATACATAAAACATAAACAAAAATACATAAATACATAAATAAATAAATGAACAAAAAACACGAATAATACAGAAATAAATAAATTAGTAAATAAAAAAATAAATAAATACATAAATAAATAAACATAGATACATACATACATACATATATACATATATACATACATACATACATAAACAAAAACACAAATACAAAACAAAAACATAAATAATACATAAATTTATAAATACATAAATATTGAATAAAATGATTTAAAAAAATAACAAATACAAAAATAAAAAACACAACAAAAATAAATACATATACAAATAAATAGATGAATAAACAGATAAATACATAAAACATAAACAAAAATACATAAATACAAAAATAAATAAATGAATAAAAAACACGAATAATAGAGAAATAAATAAATTAGTAAAAAAAAAATAAAGACATAAATAAATACATAACTAAATAAACAGATACATACATACATACATACATAAACAAAAACACAAATAAAAAACAAAAACACATAAATAATACATACATTTATAAATACATAAATATTGAATAAAATGATTTAAAAAAATAACAAATACAAAAATAAAAAACACAACAAAAATAAATACATATACAAATAAATAGATGAATAAACAGATAAATACATAAAACATAAACAAAAATACATAAATAAATACATAAATAAATACAAAAATAAATAAATGAACAAAAAACACAAATAATACAGAAATAAATAAATTAGTAAATAAAAAATAAATAAATACATAAATAAAATAAAAAAAATGAACAAAAAACACAAATAATAAATAAATAAATAAATCAATCAATCAATCAATAAATAAATAAACGCACTGCTGTCTACACACACATACGTCCCCACACCGCAGCGCTCTTCATTTGTTTTTGTCGCTCGCCGTTGATAGTGCCAGTAGGCCGGGGCCAACAACTAGTAGGCACGGTGGAGTGTAACCAGTGTTGATGCGGATGGCCCCTGGTCAGAGGCCAGGCCCTGGCTGTTAAAACGCAGCCTCTTTTGTGCGTCACAGTTAGCATTTAGCCGCATGCATTCATTCATTGCCCTGGCATTGCTCGATGTTGCGCTAAATGGCATTGTTACAACGTGCCTTTGAGAAGTGTTGACAGGCCCATATGCTAATTTTAATTAATAGAACGCGGGGAGGGGGTTATTCACCTCAGCCCGTCTGCGGAATTCTATGGCTGGCAAATATAATTGCGGCAAACTCAAATGAGCTCATTAGGAAACGTATTGAATTTACACATTATTTCCAGTAGTTAGGCTGAGTTATTTTTCCCTCAGGAGTCAATTACGTACTCATTTGTGACTCAGGTGAATAGCTTTCTGTGTGTCTTCCCCAACTGCAAAAAAATGAAAAAAAAAATCAGACTTGCTGAATAATTTGCAAGACAGCTGCTGTACACGAATATCTATTGACGTTCATTTACGCCAGGATTCCACGACGGGGAGAAACGCACAGACAAGATAACGAGCCCCTTTTTGTTCGTTTATTCACTTCATTTGATTAACTCTTAACATGTTATTCGCTTTCTGAATCATTCCGGTGGTGTGAGTTTAAACACAAGAGAAAAGAAGATTTGCTGAGTCAGGAATTAATTATGAACTTAATTGGTTCCCAGACAGAGTGTGTAAGGTGAAAAGTGTGTATCCCAAAAATTAATTTCCCATAGGAAACCATTAAAATAAGAATAATCCGTTCCCAGGTCCCCATAAAACATCATTTTCTAATTTTCTAAGCCTTAAAACCACACAAAATATACCTTATTCTATGTATAATAAATGTGCTATGTGAAATTTTAGTTCGCTGACGAAGCCTCTTAGATAAAGAAGCGAAACATCCGACACCTTCAAAGAAACACACATGACAGCTGAAGAAACCTTCTCATCGATGAACCACTCCTGTATGATTGAGCGCGTACGCGGATGTATTCCTTGTTAGCATTAAGCTAACTATCAGGAAACTGAATGAAGCTTCGTTTTTGAACTTTGTCAACGCTTTTCCTTGTTATTGGTGCGCTATCAGGGTTACTGCCTGTCTTCATCTTACATAGTTGCCAAAAGGGGGGTGGGGGTGTTGATGGGCCCAGTGTGGCGCCGACCCTCCGAGCTTCAACCCAAACACATCTCAGCTGTAAATACCACCAACAGCTGGTGGCGCACAAGGTAGTCGTGCGTGCTTCACAAATGACTGGCCTTCTTTGAGGGGGGGGGGGGGGGGGCATAGGCAAGAAGCATCACCCGTTTCTTTGCCAACCAAGTGCCCGTAAAGTGAAACTTGTTCAAGCAATAAATAAGCACATCAGAGCATCTCTTTTGCGTTGAGGCTATAACAAGCTTTTGCTAACTAGACCGGCAATGATGTCCTCACCCAAAAAAAAAAATACATTAAAGGGGAGGTGTAGTTGGTTTTTTTTGGGGGGGGGGGTGATAGCATCTAACGCACCTTTTTCCTGGACGCCTCGAGATAGGCGAGTACAAAAGTCACCTTTGACCTCCCGCTGCCCGTCTAGTGCTCCCCAGTATCACGCATAATGACATTGACAATGACATAGGATAGCTGATTTGATGCTCCCCCCCCCCCCACTACTCGCCCGTTCTACAGTTTAAAGGACAACCGACACCGTTTTTTTTTTTTTTTGTTTCCTAACTGACATCAGAAAAACGTTTTATAGCATCTAAAATACCCCCAAAAAAACACGCAGGCTGATATTTTTAGTCAAATACAAAACACCAATAAAAATGACTTCAAGTGTCCCAAAACTGACATAAAATAAGCTCGGAACTGGGTAGATTCAGAAAGTCCCGCCCCTTTGTTCGTGACGTCACTATTGGTCACACACTGCCTTGCTCCAGAATCAAAACAATGGCTTCAGAGAGTTCAGATTCGGATAAGATGCTTTCTTGTTACTCATCCAGTTATGAATATGATTCAAATAGTTCTGAAGAGGAAAGCATACATGTTTGCAATCGATTAAAGAAGTCCTTCCGGGTCATTTTGAGGCGTCTGGACTCCAATGTCGCGTCCCAGAAAATGCACAAGATGGCGCACAAGCTGGACTGATTTGTCCGCTGGGAATTTGTGTCAACTTACACCTTCTTTATGCGTGTTACCGCAATTGGCTGCGACACATAACGATTCACCATTGCGTTATTTATGTAGTTTTCCCTCTAATTTCGTCATCAGACGAAAAAAAGTACCCAAAATGCATTGTGTGTCGCTTTCTCGGTCAGGGGCGTTCCTTCAGTGACGTCACTTAGGGCATCGTCATCAACTCGAAAACAAGACTTCCTGAATATTCAGCGCGAGTCTTAAAATGTAAAATATAGCTATATGCGGTGGACTCTTTGTAAAATACGCTCAGTAGAAGTCATTTGAAGCTATTTTACAAATTATGGACGGAAATCGTCCGGAGATGTCGGTTGTCCTTTAAACACAATCCGTTTTCCAGTGTAAATCACTTGTCAGTCTATTGCAAATGTAATATCTCGGATGCGAGGGAAGGTGGAGACCAAGAGAGTAAAGATTATCTTTCCGGGGGGGGGGGGGGGGGACTGGGGGGGGGGGGGGGTCATTCGGCCGACACCGTTGCGTGACGGAGACTGACAGCTCTTTCAGATGACTGACAGGTGTCCTTTGAAATGCCGCTGAAGCAGCTTCTGTTCAGACTGTTGAAATGCATATTTGGCGTTCTTATCATCAAGGCACGGATGGCTTAGATAGGTGGCGTTAACATTGCAAATGGATCCCGGAATTATTCATTGTCAGTTTTGTGGGAAAGAATCGGTGTAGGAAAAAAATGGGGCGCGGGGGGGGGGGGGGGGGGTTGCGGATAGGTGGCAGCGGCGTCCGTTTCAGTATTAAGTTGGTATTTGTCATTAATTGCTTGGTTGAACTATTTATTTATGTATTTATTCATTTATCTGTGTATTCCTTTAGCTATTTATTCTATAATATAGTTATTTATTTTTCTGTTTATTTATTTATTTTATTATTTATACATTTAGCTATTTGGTCATTTAGCTATTTATTCTATGATATAGTTATTTATTATTCTATTTATTCATTTATTCATTTATTCATTTATTCATTTAGCTATTTATTCTATAATATAGTTATTCTTTTATTTAGCTGTTTATGCTATAATATATTTATTAATTTTCTATTTATTTATTTATTTATTTATTTATTTATTCATTTAGCTATTTATTCATTTAGCTATTTATTCTATGATATAGTTATTTATTTTTCTATTTATTTATTTATTTATTCATTTATCTATTCTATAATATAGTTATTCTTTTATTTAGCTGTTTATGCTATAATATCGTTATTTATTTGTCTATATATGTATTTATTTATTTTATTACTTATTCATTTAGCTATTCATTCATTTATGTATTTATTCTATGATATAGTTATTTATTTTTCTAATTATATAGTTATTCTTTTATTTAGCTGTTTATGCTATAATGTAGTTATTAATTTTCTATTTATTTATTTATTTATGTGTTTTATTTATTCATTTACCTATTTATTCTATAATATACTTATTTTTTTGATTTAGCTGTTTATTCTATAATATAGTTATTTATTATTCTATGTATTTATGTATGTGTGTATTTATTTCTCTATTTCTCTATAGATTGATTGATTTTATTAACGTATTCATTTAGCTATTTTTTTCATTTAGCTATTCATTCTATAATATAGTTATTTGCTAGCTAGTTGAGTGAACGCCGGCGCGTGTGACTGCCGCTGCTCACCCACAGAAAAAACATGTCCTGTGACTGTGAAGTGACATTGAGAGTTTTGAAAGGCGCTTAGAAATTAAATGTGTGATGATGATGATGATGATGATGATGATGATGATGATTATTATTATTATTATTATTATTATTATTATTATTATTATTATTCGGCTCACACAATGGCGGCGGTGCTTAATGATTCCTCTCCATCTTGGCGGCGCCGCGTGCCGACTTGAGGCAGGGTGACACGGGTCCGGGCCAAGTGTTAGAGCAAGATCATACATCCGGGTGGGGGTGTCATTTTAATTTCTAATACATTAATCTTTACCTCGCAGATCCTCCATGAATATTCCAGCGGCTCCTTGTTTTGTCGTCAAGGCTGTCTCGCTTTCATCCATTCAGGTGCTTTCATTCACCGTGAAAGGCGACTAAATGGAGCCGATCAGTCAATGACAAACGGGGTGGGTGGGGGGGAGGGGACAATAGAAGCCCACCGTTACGCGTCCCTTTCCTCCTTTCAGTTTTCTGATAGACAACCCTGACACCTGCTCCCCTCTGGGAAGAACCTCCGCCAAAGACTTCCTTGACTTTATCAAGCCAAAAAGGATTGTCACAGGTGACTCCACAGGCCACCCCGCCCTTTGACCCCTTCCCCAAACGTGGCCGACGTGAGGGTGGAGGCGACTCGAACCGACCGTGTCGTATTGCGGTCGGATTATTAAACGCTGTCAGGTAGCGCCGTCTCGCCACGTTGATGCTTTATAATAAAATAATTTAAAAAAAAGCATGTTCGGCCTTTGTTAGCTGCCGTTAATTAGCATTGTCTTAAGTTCATTAGACCAGCGTTGGGGTTCCTACTAATGAGGTGACGTCGGGCCACCTACATCCGCCCAAGCTTTGTCGACACTGACCTGACAACGACTCCTCACTTCTTACTCGGGAGCGTAACGAGAGACGAGCTTTGACTGACGTGTGCTTTAATGGTCTTATTGCCACTCGTAATGTTGATGAGGAGCGGCAGCCATTGGAATTTGGCGGAATAAAGTGCAGAGCTGTGCTTAAAAGCCCAACCATTGAGAATATTTCAACAAAAAATGAAGTCTTTGCAAAAAAAATCCGTGACAGAAACCTCTTTGAAAAGCAATTTGTTCAAAAACCAAATCAGCACTTCCCATTATAATCAATGTAAAAAAATATTATTCGTTCCAAGTCCAGAAAATAACTTTTTAAAAGCACTTTTTAACTATTTTACACACACACACATAATACAATACTGGAGCAAAATCTTCAGCAAGGGATATTTACCATAAATTAAGCAAGGGAGCATTTGTGGTAGGTACTTCCATAATTTAAATAAATCCTTTATACTTCAACATTTTTTTTTTTTTGCGATTAGTCGTTTTATTTAGTTTGAAGTTGTGAAAAACGCGTCAGGCAACTTTATTGGCCGGGCAGGCAACTTTTCAGTGTTGTCTGCCCTGGTGTCCGCTAACTTTTTGTCATGAGTTTCAGACACTACTATTTTATATATGCACATTTTTAAACAGCCAATGTTTCTTATTATTTTTGATCCATTAACCTCCACCACGTAAGGATAGATTGATGTTAATAAGCTAACCGTCTGTGTAAACTCTCAGTCTTTACAGGAGTGGTCCATCGATGAAAAGGTTTCTTCAGCCAGTGAGGTTCAATTTGGATCGTTCGTACAACAGCCTGCTTAGGCAACATAGGATTAATAATGCCGATGAGGTGATACCAAAGCAAATAGGGCAATCAGGCCAGTCGTTAGTCAGGATAACAGGAGTAATCAGTGGAGCCGCAGGGAGTAGTCCTCTGCTCCCCCCAACCTGAGAGCAGGGACCTATCATAGCAGAGTCCGGCACTGCTACGTCTGGACAGTAGGGATATATATATATATATATATATATATATATATATATATATATATATATATATATATATATATATATATATATATATATATATATATATAGGGCCGAAACTACCAGTAAGACTTTAGTTTGCTGACGAAGCTTCTTGGATAAGAAGCGAAACGTCCGACACCTTCAAAGAAGTCCAGATGACGGATAAAGAAACCTTTTGTTTCATCGTTAATAAGCTAGCAAAAAAAAAAAAAATGGTGGCAAGAATACCAAATCACAAATAATATCTCCCAACTCCACTTTTCATGGCTAATCAAAAAAAAAAAATAATATTCTCCAAGTCCACTTTACCTCCCGCCAACTTAATCAAATCTTGTGAATTAATCAATATCGCATTTTTTTCTCTCTCCCCCTCCCTTTTCATCCCGCCGCATTACAAAGTAAAAACAACCCCTGATTTTGAACAAACGCATGAATGCTGTATGAAGCATTTATTTACCTGCCACTGTGCTAACTTCTTCTCCGGGATGGAGAGGCGAGACATTAATTCACAGTGTCAACCTGTCCCCATGGAATATTTATGATGCTAAATAGATTTAATTAGACCGTGCAGCTCCGATGGAAGAGAAAAAAAAAAGGACTGTCAATTGGGGAGAAAGAGAAGAAGAAAAAAAGATGTGGTTACCTCTCATCATGTTAGGCTGTAAATGCGTCTTTATTTGCAATGACGGGATATCTGAAGTGTTTTGATTTTTAATCGCCTAATACAGTGATACGTTGGCTTACGAACTTAATTGGTTCTCAGACAGAGTGTGTAAGGCGAAAAGTATGTATTCCAAAAAACAATTTCCCATAGGAAACCATTAAAATGAGAATAATCCGTTCCCAGGTCACCATAAAACATAATTTTCGAATTTTCTAAGCCTTAAAACTACACAAAATATACCTTATTTTATTTATAATAAATGTGCTATGTATTATAATTAAAGAAATAAACTGTACTATATAATAAAGTCGTTTTATTTAACTTTGTGATGGTCGTTGATGGCTTCTCATTATAATCAATTTTATTTCGTATTTTTTTAATTCACTCAAATTCTAGAAAATACAGTTTTAAAAGCACTTTTAACTATTTACAGCATAAACTAGACACACATACTAAAATAATTTATTAGTTATAATAAAATAGAGCAACTCCTGTATTTTCTTTTTCTACTCCTTCTTTTCCTTTCCTCTTACTTGAATGACTGTCTGTGTCTTTTGTGTTGGTGTCACATTATTTGTTATTTTGTTGTTTTTTGTATTTCAAGATGGCGCCACGAGAGTGGTCTGCCTTTACAGCAGCTCCTGTATTTTGTTTTTCTACTTCTTTCTTTCCTTTCCTCTTACTTGAATGACTGTCTGTGTCTTTTGTGTTGGTGTCACATTATTTGTTATTTAGTTATTTTTTTGATTTCAAGATGGCGCCACAAGAGTGGCTGCCTTTACAGCAGCTCCTGTGTTTTTTTCTACTTCTTCTTTTCCTTTCCTCTTGCTTTCATTACTTTGAATTACTGTGAAATGTCAATTTCTCCTCTGCGAGACTTAATAAAGGCTAATCCAATCCAATGATGCTAATCACCCATTCGTTTTGGGCTTTTGCAGAGAAAATGCTTGCTTGCAGTATCATGGCGCTTTAATGAATTTGACTTTTATCACACATACTTCTTGATTTGATATCATTACTATTAATTCAGCTTCCTCACAGCGAAAGGTTAGCAAAAAACAACAAAAAAAAAAAACACACACTTACACAAAATAAATTTTATATGAACTTCCCTGCTACAGTTTTGACAGCTTCAGATGCAGCGGATAACAGCTCGGAGCAAAGTGAGACATCATGTCTGCATGTGATAGTAAAAAAAAAAAGGATAAAAAAAACATGGGCGCAGTAAATAATAGCCGCTTCTCATCTTGACATCTGTCATCCATTTAGAAATGGATGGGGGAATGACCGGCACTCTATCGGACCGATTCCGGCTGTGTCGCTGAATGATGCAAAATAGGCGATAATATCAGTGCCGTAGTGAATGGCATTACTCCAAATGTAATGTCATTAAAAGGCCGGGTATTAGCCTCGCTGTCTGGAGATGGCGGCGTAAGGTGGGGGGAGGGGGGGGGGCGTTGACGGAACGCTACTCGCCGCTTGACTGACACGCAGATTAAGTGCAGTGACAGGGAGCACAATAAAGTCATCAGAGAATGTGACATGTCAGTCAGCCAAAGCGTTGACGGGATGAATTGTCACTCTCGCTGTCACAGTCCATCCTTTGCTTTATCCGTGATGTGCCGTACGCCACCGTGGGAAAAAAAATGGGCGGCGGTGACGGTGTCGTACGGGACAATATTTATTCAGAAAGAGGATATCCACTCCAGCCTCCCGTCTCGCGACATGTTTGTAAATCTACTGACAAGTAGAAGAAGGGCCGATGAGAGCTGCTCAGTGTGCGTGCATAGGTCATGACAAATGTTACTTGGGGGCGTACCACGGTGCCTCTAAAATGGAACGTCGCCAAGTTCAAGACGTGATCAGGGGAAATCGTCCTTTAAAGGACAACCGACACCATTTTTTTGTTTCCTAATTGACATCAGAAAAACGTTTTATAGCATCTAAAATACCCAAAACACACAGGCTGATATACTTAGTCAAATGCAAAACATCAATAAAAATGAGTTAAAGCGTCCCGAAACTACTTCAAAATGACCTCGGAGATGGCGAGTTTCAGGAGATCCCGCCCCCTTGTTCGTGACGTCACGCCAGGACGTCTTGCCTCGCTCTAGAAACAAAACATTGGCTTCAGATTCGGATCAGATGCTTTCATCCAGTTATGAATATAATTCAAATAGTTCTGAAGAGGAAAGCATACATGTTTGCAATCGCCTCCCATATCAATTCGAGCCGTCAGGACTCCAATGTAGCGTCCCATAAAATGCACAAGATGGCGCCCAAGCTCCGTTGGAAATGGGCTTATTTGTCTGCTGGTCAACTAGTATCAAATAGTAGTCTTGGTGCAACACACAACGATTCGCCATCGTGTTATTTATGTGTTTTCCTTCTAATTTCGCCATCAAAACGGATCAACACGAAGTTTTCAGACCAAACAAAGTACCCAAAATGCATTGTGTGTTGCTTTCTCGGTCAGGGGTTAACTTCTCTCTTCTACACTTGACAGTTAATCACATTATCCGTCAAGCTCTGAATGGCGACAGTTTGAGCCTATCTAAATCCGAGCAACTTTGGAAGTCGACCAATATCACGCAAGTGAATACGTTTGACTTTTGGAGGTTTTGTTGTCACACCAGGGACTCATTAATCTTTCTTAAAATGATTTTCTGTACCCTGTCCTCCAAATGACACATTTTATAATCTAAAAAAAATAGTTTCACAGCTCTGAGGTATTCACTGTTTACACGTTCAAGATCCCGATGTTGTATATTCAAAATATGTACTGATGACTGCATTATTGGCCGTTCGGAAACTAACATATGTATTTATTTATGTAATCAGAACATATTTACACATCCACTCAGAAGCATGAACGTACTTTTGAATATGCACTTTGGCCAAAAGATGGCAATGTTGCAGTACTGAATCTCAAATCACTTTTCTTCTGGCTGGCCATATACACACGCTCACACAGCAGCTTTATTATTTCCATATCCATTTAAAATGAGTGATCCTCATCTGGCTACTGAAGATTTACCACCTTCTAAGTATTATTTTTATTTTGATTTGATTCCGCCATGTTTAACCTTTAATGAGTTGCTTTTTTTAATGAAACTTGACCAGAATTCAAGCATTCCTTTCATTTCCCTCTCGAATTTTGCTAGTTTCCAATTTGTCATTATTTATTCTTTTATTTTTTATTAATAAATGACAATGAATAATTTTTGTGATAACGTGAATATCGTAAAATACTATGTGTAAATAGCATGTTTGTACGTTCCATCATTGGCTTGAATCAAGCTACTTATTCGAACTTTTTTAAAGATAATCCAACATTTTAAAATGACACCGATTAAACTATCTACTTGACGGCCTGCTAACTAGCAAACACGTTTATTTCCATGGTCGAATATAAGTTCTATTAATTTCAACATTTCATAAATTGACACGAAAGTGCTAGAAACGTCATCTTGAGTGGCACCGCTTGTTTGAAAGTAACAGGAAGTGGAAAGCCTTCCTGTTTCTTGTTATGGCCACTTTGCTGCTCTTTATTATTGGCTTATCGCCTTTTAAGTTGTCACCACTCGGAGCGTTGGGCCTCTCAAGGGGGATTGTCTTGCGGGATTCCGCACATCCGAAGCTCTGCCGGGATCCCACTCAGCTCTGTCGCTAAATGCGACCGTGTCACATCGTACTTGTAAGCTTGCACCCATCTTGACTGACTTCTTGCATACGTGACATTCAAAACACTCACCGGCGGTGTCACTCCTACTGCTCTTTTCCAAGTACATTTCGGACGATATTTATATTTTTTTATGAAGGAATATCCATTGCTGTAAAAGATGCATGGAAGAATATGTCGTGCATGTTTCAATGCATAAGGTCAGTACATAAAAGGAACAAAAGAGCAGTCGCGGTGCTTTTGTGCCTCCGGCAATGATTTTATTTAGTGGTCATTGCATTGACGCGAATGCGCGTGTAAAAGGCTCAAATAGAGTGCAAAGCATCAATATTTGCACTTGTGTCATTTCATGCGGACGACGGGGGGAAAAAAAACACATTTCGGAAGGGAAAATCACGAGACACTGGAGAAAAAGAAAACGTGTGTAAACCAGGGAATGATCCCCCAACCCCTCTCTAATTCCCACCATTGCCTCCACCTCTCCTCGACGATGCCAGTCACATTTTCTAATTAGCTAGAGGAAGAAGATGGATTATATTTTAATATCTGGGGCCTAAAATTAGTTTATATTCTAGCAAGTTAGCACTTCTTGGAAGTTGATTTACTCTTGAAGCCGCCAGCTCGCAATTAATCATTTTCCGCTTGGTTGTGGGGGTTGGGAGGGTCGTATGGGGGTCTACTTGTCAGCGCCTAGATCACAATAGGTAAACAGCTAATTTACACTAGTTAGAAAATTTCCTTTCTAGAAAAGTACAAGTCGTGACAGCGGCTTTCTCGATTGTTCCGTCCTAAGCGGCGTTATTAATTACCCAGCATTTTTTTTTTGAAACAAAGCGACATTGTCTGACTAATCGTTGACACGGAATGATTAAAGATGCACTTTGCCTTTTTTGAATGACTTATTTTTCCTTTTTTTCCCTTCTTATTCTCTTTTTCTTCTTCTTCTTCTTCTTCTTCTGCGCTCATTCGTGAGTGAGGTGTCTGGAATTTGTCACATTGTCCAATCAGCTTTTTTTGTGTAATCAATTGTCAGCATGGGATTGAAATTTAGCACCGACTACCTCGGCCTCCTCTTCAGCTGTTCTAGTAGGCTTTCTTTGCCTTTTTTTATATTTTTACAATTTTGTAATACAGTGATACTTTGGCTTACGAACTTAATTGGTTCCCAGACAGAGTGTGTAAGGCGAAAAGTGTGTATCGCAAAAAAAAAATTCTCATAGGAAACCATTAAAATGAGAATAATCCGTTCGAGGTACCCATAAAATTCTACTTTTTAATTTCCTAAGCCTTAAAACTGCACAAAATATACCTTATTTTATGTATAATAAATGTGCAATGGTATTATAATTAAAGAAATCAACTGTACTCTATAATAAAGTCATTTTATTGACCTTTGTGATGGTTGTTGATGGCTTGATGGAATGGAGTGGCCGGTTTCATCAGCATGAAACACTTGATGAGGAACGTAGCCTTCTTCTTTCACCATCTTGAGGAAGGATCCCTTGTGGGTGCTTTCTCTGCTATAATTGTATCTAGTTCCTCATCAATTGTGTTCTGTTTAGCTGGGTTGATAGCTTTTTGCATCAAGTGTACAGATGGCTTGTGCGGGTTGTTTATGGAGCCTGATTGATGGGATATTTTAACCTTTCAGTCTACACTCTGCCTTTGAACTATCAAAGTTGAAACTCTCAGTGTTGTCTGCCTGTCTCTTTAAAAACCACCTCCCCTCACTGCTGCGTTCTTGACCAATCACGTGGCTTTACCCGAAGACTGGGGGCGACGAATAGGGGACAAAAACAGTCGGCTGCCATTTTGTTGTTAGAAGAACGACACATCACTCATTGAGGCCGCTCCGTGTGTATCCCGAAAAAAGTTCGTATGCAAAGGTAAAATGTTCAGAAATTTAACGTTCGTAAATCGAAAAGTTCGTAAACCGAGGTATCACTGTATTATTAAAAAAACAATACCCGAACAAATTAGGGAATGGCACTCTCCGTCATATTTTCAATTCCCGAATAAATGAGTGAATGGCAGTGTATGAGTTAATGCCACTATTAGACGCCCCCCCCCCCCAACTACCGCCCAGTGCGACGAGCCGGACCTTCTTAAACCCAGATGCGACGGGCTTTAGAGTGCACCGTTGCGCCGATTTCAAAGTAGCTCGTCGCCCGGGAGGATCATCGGGCTCCTTACTTCTCAGGGAGATGAGCAAGCATAGGCCAATTTCATATGCGAGAGGGGGGGGGGGGATTGGCCCTTGGGTCTGAGTAGAGGTGGGCCGGGTCCACCCGGTATCCAGGCTTCATTAATCAACCCGCCAAGGCTTACCGGCAAACCCCCTCTTCCGCCCTCTCGTCGACAACCCCTCGGATTACACAGAGCCGGCGAAATGTCAGCCCAAATCTGAGTCTTGATGCAGATAATCATTTCAATAATATTTCTCCATTTGTGACCCCCCCCCACCCCCTCCGTCGCCCGATACTCGGGGAATAAAGCTTCTCCGCTGTCAGGTAGCAGAAGACTACAGTTGGTGGGAATACTTGACTCGTTGCCAGATGGCTTAGCCATGCTTGCGGCATATGTTCAACAAGCAGTGCTTTGCCAAGCACGCCTGCCATTTTTATTAATTTTCCGGCATGCGTACGTATATATTTACCGGTTTGCCCCCCCAACCCCCAACCCGATATGCTGTGCTGAATTCGCACCATGAATAACAATCTAAAAGTGAGTTTTTGTTTTTGAAACATCATCAAAGAAGAAATCCAAGATGGCACCTGGGTAGGCAGCCATCTTGGATTTCTTTGGATTTTTTTTTTCTATAATAATAATAATAATACATTTCATTTATAAGCGCCTTTCAAAACTCTTAAGGTCATTTTACAGTCACAGGATCAGTTTTTCTGTGGGTGAGCAGCGGCAGCCACACGCGCCAGCGTTCACTCGACCCGGCAGTAAATAGATAGAAAGCTAGCTAGCCAGCTAATAGATAGCCAACAGATAGATAGATAGATATCTAGCCACTTTGTTTGTTTTTTTATGCGTCATGTGGAACGGATACAGATTGTTTTTGCAGCATTTTTGGCCATTGGATTGATTTACCTTTATTAGTCTCGCTGTGGAGAAATTGACATTTCACAGCAGCAAAGTGATGAAAGGAAGAAGAAAGGAAAAGAAGATGTAGAAAAGTAATAAAGTATTATGTGTGTAGAGTTTATGCTCTAAAATAGTTAGACGTCCTTTGAAAAAGTTATTTTCTAGACTTGGAGCAAATTAAAAAAAAATACATTGATTATAATGGGAAGTGCTGATTTGGTTTTTGAACAATTGGTTTTCAAACTAGTTTCTGAATGAAGCAGTTCTCGATGACAGAGGAGAGGATCAGGGACGTCATCTAGAACATGCAGAATCCAGTTTGAAACCCAATTTGTTCGAAAACCAAATTAGCACTTCCCATTATAATCAATGTAATTTTTAAAAATTCGTTCTAAGTCTACAGAACAACTTTTTAAAAGCGCTTTTAACTATTTTACAACATGAACTGTACACACAAATAATAAATAATAGATAATAAATAATTAATAAATAATACATAATAAATAATAGATAATAAATAATAAATAATAAATAATAAATAATAAATAAATGATAAATGATGGAATAAATAAATAAATGGCATATAGCACATACATTTTATTACGTATAAAGTGCAGTGTTTAAGATTTAATGACTGTCTGTGTCTGTTTGTGTTGTGTCACATTATTTATTATTTAGTTATTTGTTGTTGTTTTGACTTCAAGATGGCGCGCCAGCCTATATTTAGCTTTTCTACTTCTTCCTTTCCTTTCCTCTTGCTTTCATCATTTTGCTTCTTCTGTGAAAACGTCCATTTCTCCACTGCGAGACTAATAAAGGCGAATTCAGTCCAATCCAAACTTTTTTTGGGGGGGCGAGTTGGTGGCAAAAGGCGATTCCGACATCGCAAATGACCATTTAGGCTCTCCGAATATGAGAGTAAAAAAGAAACAGTGCTGCATGGGAGGGCACATTTATTCATTACCACTAAATTGAACTTCCCTTTTTTAACAGCCCCGGCGCTCTGCAATCCGGGGAGTTCTTTCCTCACAGTGACTTATGGTTATTGTGGGGGGTGGGGGGGGGGACGCAGCGATGGCGGCGGCGTGCTGAAAATGTCAATAGAAATAGTAAGTGTGAGAGGCAAGGCTCGCCTAATTAGTGCCCATTTAGATTTTATGACGGCTCCGAGATCTGCTCTTCCTGACGAGAGAGCCACTACGGTTGCATATTGTCCTAGCCTGAGGGGAACCATGAGGAAGAAAAGAAAAAAAAAAAAAATCCAGATTTATTGGACCTATCATACCAGCATATTTCATTCGCCATTATGAGATGCCATCTTGCAATGATGCCGGATTATTTATGACGGATTAAATCCCCGGGAATTGGGCTTCTTGAGGAACATTTTCAGCGTACCATTCTTCTTATTAACTTTTTCATTATCTGCCCCCTTTGTGATCTAAATGCTCACTTTCTTTTCACCTGCATTAATAAATACAGCGATACCGCCGTTTGCGAACCCCTTGCTTTACGAACTTTTCGGTTTACCAACGTTAAATGTATGAAAATATTACCTTGGAATACAAACTATTTTTCAGGATACACACAGAGGTGCCACAATGAGTGATGTGTCGTTTGCGAACGAGCCCCTTCTAACAAGAAAATGGCAGCCAACTGTTTTTGTCCTGTATTCCCCGCCCCCAGTCTTCAGTTAAAGCCACGTGATTGGTCAAGAACGCAGCAGTGATTGGAGGTGGTTTAAACATTAAAGAGACTGGCAGACGACAGAGACAGAGAGTGACAAAATGGATTGAAAACAGTGAAATTTGGAATCGTTTCAACTTTGATAGTTCAAAGGCAGAGTGTAGACTGCAAGGTTAAAATTCCCATCAATCAGGCTCCACAAATAACCTGCACAAGCTATCTGTACACTTGATGCAAACTGCTATCAACCCAGCTAAACAGAAGACAATTGATGAGGAACAAGATAAAATTATCGTAGAGAAAGCACCTACAAGGGATCATTCCTCAAGATGGTGAAAGAAGAAAGCTACGTTCCTCATCAAGTGTTTAATGCTGAATGAAACCGGCCACTCCATTCCATCAAGCCATCAACGTCCATCACAAAGGTAAATAAAACCGCTTTATTATACAGTACACTTTATTTCTTTAATTATAATACCATAACACATTTATTATACATAAAATAAGGTATATTTTGTGTAGTTTTAAGGCTTAGAAAATTAGAAAATTATGTTTTATGGGGACCTGGGAACGGATTATTCTCATTGTAATGGTTTCCTATGGGAAATAATTATTTGGGATACACACTTTTTGCCTTACACACAGTTCGTAAGCCAAGGTATAACTGTATGTTACTGATTAGAGCCTTACCATTTTTTACCCCCCCCCCCCCCATGCTCAGTCTCGTTTAATTTCCCATTCTTACCCGAGATCATAACTTTCATAATTGCTGATTTTTATGTGGCAGAAAATCACGTGACAAATTGAGAATGAGAATCACGCCGTCTCCAGATAGATGCTTGACGGCTTTTTATATATTTTATATACGGCCGCAGTGTTTATTTACCGTGTCCCTTAAACCCCAGGTTGTTGGCATTTATCCTGTTTACACATTAATATTAAATCTCCACCCCCAAAAAAAAAAAAGCATTTGAGAGTTGCATTTAAGTCATTGTGCGCGTTGGGGTATTAAAAAATGTGCTCCATACTGTGAGAGGAGCTCGTCTGGGAATATAACCCAGGCCCCCGGACTCCCATTACCTAGCATAAAAGTGTCAGCCATTTTAATTACATTCATGCCTTCCCCTTAGTCCCGTTTTACTGCAGTCGCAATCAGATTTCATGCGCGGATCTTCTTGCTTTTGTCTCCGCCATTTTGACCTCCGTCGGTGCTGAGATAAGGACTTTAGTTTTTATTTTTAGCCCCACCCTCCCTGATAACTTTTGATAGTTGTTCGGACGGCGGTTGCCTTGAGAAGCCCAGTTGGGTTGCCAGGTGTCGTTTGGATATTTTTGTGTGTGTGTGTGTTTAAAAGGACTCCCGGCTCGACCGTTCAGTGTCGGGTCATTGTTTGTTTCATTGTTTTTATTTATTACATATTTTTAATTACAATTAAACCTCCAATTTTTGTTTTTTAGACTGCAAAGCAAAAGTGAACCAAAAAAAACACAAACAAAAATTAGATATTTTTTAATTATGATCTATTTTTTATTCGAGCCATCATTTTTTTCTCGTTTTTTTTAGATATAGGTAGCTAGGTAGGTAGGTAGGTAGATAGATAGATAGATAGATAGATAGATAGATAGATAGATAGATAGATAGATAGATAGATAGATAGATAGATAGATAGATTGGTAGATTGATTGATTGATTGGTAGATAAATAGATAGATTGATATATTGATTGATTGGTAGATTGATTGAATGGTAGAGTGATTGGTAGATTGATATATTGGTAGATTGGTTGATTGATTGATTGATTGGTAGATAAATTGATATATTGGTAGATTGATTGGTAGATTGATTGGTAGATTGGTTGATTGATTGATAGATTGATAGATTGGTAGATTGGTTGATTGATTGATTGGTAGATTGGTTGGTTGATTGATTGATTGATTGGTAGATTGGTTGATTGATTGATTGGTAGATAAATTGATATATTGGTAGATTGATTGGTAGATTGGTTGATTGGTAGATTGATTGATAGATTGGTTGGTTGATTGGTAGATTGATTATTAGATTGGTTGATTGATTGATTGGTAGATAAATTGATATATTGGTAGATTGATTGGTAGATTGGTTGATTGATTGATAGATTGGTAGGTAGATTGGTAGATTGGTTGATTGATTGATTGGTAGATAAATTGATATATTGGTAGATTGGTTGATTGATTGATTGGTAGATTGATTGGTCGATTGGTAGATAGATTGATTGATTGGTAGATTGATAGATAGATTGTCAGTTTTTTTCTTCCCAGCGGGACTTTTTTTTTTCCAGGTATTTGCCAGAACTGCGCTCCACATTAAATATGCGGGGGGTGTGGGAGGGGGCAATCACAAGAAAAATCCAACTTGAAAAAAGAGAAGGGGCGGCGGCGGTTGAGGTCCCACCATTCAGACTGTTAGCGAGCGCCGAAGAGGCAGTGTCACTTACGGTTTCACGGGGAAGCTTCCTGACCTTCTAGGAAGCCAAAGCAAGACCCCCCTCGTGCCCCCCCCCCCCACTCCCACCATCTTGTTTATACTCGGCTATGGATCAGTGCGTGGAATATGTCTACATCCTCTCAGCCAATTTCACACAAAGGAGGCGCAGTGTGGGCGGCGGACACAAGCCGTTTCCCCCGGACGCCGAGGCCCATCCCTCAATTCGTGTCCTGTCTGTCTGCCCAGCCGCGCCAGACAGACAGACAGACAGACAGACAGAGACAGTCTAATGCTCCACTGGGCCACACAACGACCACGCGTCTTTCCTGTGGGCCCGCGGACTGACGCCGCACTCTGACAGTCGCTTCTTAGCCCGGATCAAAAATTGATCCATTGATCAATAACCCCCTACCCACCCCCTGTCTTTTTGTAAACTTTATTTTATGACGTCTGTGTAAGCTCTCAATCGTACAGGAGTGGTCCATCGATGAAAAGGTTTCTTCAGCCGTCATCTGGACTTCTTTGAAGGTGTCGGATGTTTCGCTTCTTATCTAAGAGGCTTCGTCAGCGAACTAAAATCTTTTGCTGGTAGTTTCGGCCCTATATATATATCCCTACTGTCCAGACGTGCCAGATTCTGCTATGATTGGTCCCTGCTCTCAGGTTGGGGGGAGCAGAGGACTCCTCACTTCGACGACACTTTTACTTCTATTGTCCTGCCTGAGTATGGGGTCTACGAGTGGCCTGATTGCACCATTTGCTCTGGTATCACCTCATCAGCGTAGCTAAACCTATGTTGCCTAAGAAGTCGGTGATAAGAAGTCGGTTGTACGACCGATCCAAATTGAACCCCACCCCACCATGGTGATTGAGTGAAGGGTTTTGCTGTTTTATGAAAATCGCTTCTTTTACTCCCCTTTCAAACCATCTATTTTCTTTCGCTAAGATTTTAACCTCATTGTCGTCAAATGAGTGGTTGCTAGCTTTTAGGTGGCATTGGAGGCGTCGGTTGTCCTTTAACATGGCTATCGTCGATAACTTTCTTCAAGTGTGGTAAAAAGTAAAACCCCAATTTTCATAAGAACAGCCTCAAACGCATATTGCATCTTTCGATGCTCACCGGTAGAACTCCAAAGGGAGCTCAAAAATCCATCTCTTCGGAATAACACCAAACGAGTCTTTTGGTGTCGATTTTTCGGCCAAATAAGTGGTTTGAATTTGCTGATTTTATGATTTTATGGCGCGCATTAAGGTCAACTATTTATTTTATTGTATTATTTTTGTGCAAAAGTAAAGTCTCCCCCAAAAAAACGGCAAACAACGGCTGAACGTGCGAATTGGAAAACAAAGTATAGCCAATCCTCCTTGAAGCGTCACCAGTTGGTCCAGAATGCTGCTCCTCGCCTCTTGACTGATACTCGTAAGAGGGAGCATATACAGTGATACTTCAGCTCACAAACTTAATTGGTGCCCAGAAAGTGTGTGTAAGGTGAAAAGTGTGTTTTCCAAACATTAATTTCCCATAGGAAATCATTAAAAATGAGAATAATCCGTTTCCAGGTCCCCATAAAACATAATTTTCTACTAAATAAGCCTTGAAATTACACAAAAATATACCTTATTTTATGTATAATAAATGTGCTATTGTATTGTAATTAAAGACATAAACTGTACTGTATAATAAATTTGTTTTATTGGCCTTTGTGATGGTCGTTGATGTAGTTGCCACTTGATGATATCCGAGTGAAGTTGCCGTGCTTTCTCGGCGATGTTACCCTCACTCACACTGTCCCTTGCTAGCTGCTTGTCGTTAATCCAAATCAACAGAAGTTTTTCAACGTCTTCTATTGCCCGAGACCGTTGCTTAGACAACACAGAAACACCCTTAGCCACACGTAGCAATGGTCGACTTAGCATACTGTTACTCGGACGTTAAGTCACACAAGCTTGTTCGTGTTTTTCGATGATCTCCTTCTTCTGCTCGACGGTAATTTTCTTTTGTGTCCTTTTTGGCTTAACACTAGCCTGTGGTAGGGTCTTTTTCGCTCCCCAAAAAAATCAAAAGTGTCTACTCCATAACAAACCACGTCTGCACTGAGTGCACCTAAGAGTAAGTGGGTGTGGAAAAGTAGTCCGGCAGCCACGGTGGTGCTGTTCAGCCGTGCGGTTTGGTGTTCTTCCGCCGAAAACTAGTCCGCCAGCCATTGTGGCGCGCCGTGTGTTTCCTGAAAACTAGTTGCTATGCCAAGATTTTAATGTTCCTAAGGCGGAAAGTTCGTTAGCTAAAGCGTTCGTAAGCTGAAGTATCATTGTATAAATATTCGGTTATACATCCGACTTATGACCAGCTGGAGTTACAACCACCCGTACTTACGACCATGACCTCCAGACCCTATTTTTGTAAAATTTCAATTCTACGCATGGCACCGCAACGCGCTAGCAGGCCATGTCATTTAGCCTCAGAGTCTCTATTCAACATTTCGAATGGATTTCGACTTACAACCATTTCAACTTACGACCGTTTGGTCGGAACGGAACTCGGATGTTACCTGTATATTCATTAGTCTTTTAATTGGCTAACTCTGGGGACCGCCAGCAATAGCATTCAGTCACACATACAATTATTCGCGTATAAAGACCCTGATCAAGTCACCCTACCACTCCACACACACACACACACATTTTTACTGGAGCATCCTTCATCCAATCATTGACAATTTCAGTCCATTTGCCAGTTTGGAGAGGAAAAGCAAAAAGTCTTGACTGTGAACGTGGAGAACCTGTGACATCTGCACTGACATGCTGGAGATAATCCTCCATGTGATTGTCAGACAAATTGGGGGTCATCGGCGCCGGCACGCAGTCGAGTGTGGCCAAGGGAGGGAAATGTTCAATCAGCAGTCAGTCCATTCGGGAGCCTTCGCCTTTTTCAGCCTTTTCAACGCACGGTTCATCTCCCCACGACCGCCTTCTCGGCCCACAGCTGCCGAGCCTCCGCTGGGAGGGAGTTGTATTACGGCTGGGTTAATTTACTGATTAATATCCAGCCACTAGATCCCGCTTTCCCCAGATGGCCAATTAAAAAGTACAACTGGCAATGCTCGTAGGCCTGGCAGCAGGTTGCCGTCGGGCCCGGCCGGGGCTGGAGGCTGCGACAGAAGGTGCGGGTCCCGGTTGGAGCCCCCCGATAACAACCACTGACTGTGTACGACGACTCTTTGACTCTCGGGAACGCCATAAAAGTCTGTCTGACTCACTCGCAAGGACTACCGAGAAGTTACTTTGGCTTCCATGACATTGGAAACAACGATGTAGCCTTAGCGATATAAACACACGGCTATGTTGAGGCGGACGTGTGGCGAGTCATTTGAATACACCCGCGTTCTTGATACAGACAAAAAATTATCAATGGGCTTGCGTCGCCACGGAAACGGCGCGTACAACGATGGTTGAAGCAGCTCGGAAAGGAGGTGTAATTAATAACCCAATTACAGGCTGCCGACAGAAAGCCGGACGGAGCCGTATGCTTTCTTGTGCTCGTTGATAAAGGAGAATTTCATGCTAACGGTTGTACTTCTAGCGGGTTAGCTAAACCGGGGTGGGGGGGGTAATCTGGGCCATCTCTATTTAAAGAGGGACAAAAAAAAGGGGACCGGGAATAGAATTGATGGCCCATTTCATGATGTAATTGCCTCTTTAACTTCCTTGTCCCGAGCAATCGCTCTTTAAACCCCAGCTCGTGCTAATATATGCAAAGATATGAGGCTAGTCTCCGACAGATCGTTGGTAAATAGACGGAATCACCTTTCGCCAACCTGGAAGTGTCATCTTAAAAACCAGACGAGAAATCAAATCGGCTTGAAAAGATGAATTCCACATTAACTCCTTTACTGCCAGACAATGTGCAAAAATGTGTGCACTCCAGTGCCAGGGTTTTTGTCATTGTCACTCAAATTCCAGGACCCACAGAAGATTGCGATTTAGGACTACATTAAATTCAGCATAGGAAACCACATACTCTCTTCTTTCATCACAGAAAAAGAGTTAATTCCTAAATTATGAGTATGGAGTTATATGAGCTTGAAATGAGGGCAGCTGTCCAAAATACAATGCGATACAGACACTCCCCTACTTACGAACATTCGAGTTACGAAAAGCGGTACATATGCACATTTTTGTCGTAAGATATGTACAGTGAGACCTCAACTTACGAACTTAATTGGTTCCCAGACAGAGTGTGTAAGGCGAAAAGTGTGTATCTCAAAAAAAATATTCCCATAGGTAACCATTAAAATGGGAATAATCCGTTCCAGGGTTTCCATAAAATATACTTTTCAACTAAATAAGCCTTAAAACTACACACAACATAACTTATTCTATGTATAATACATGTGCTATTGTATTGTAATGAAAGAAATGCACTGCATTGTATCATAAAGTCACTTTACTTACATTTGTGATGGTCATTGATGGCTTGATGGAATGGCTTTGGAGGTCGAAGGGAATTGCTGTTTGGAAAGAGAGGCGCATTACATGACGACTGTAATTAAAGAAA
Organism: Hippocampus bargibanti; assembly: GCF_051943395.1. Taxonomy (NCBI): domain Eukaryota; kingdom Metazoa; phylum Chordata; class Actinopteri; order Syngnathiformes; family Syngnathidae; genus Hippocampus; species Hippocampus bargibanti. The sequence continues at coordinate 1,704,832 of NC_142741.1, read as the reverse complement.
TGAACTGTGCTGTAAAATAAAGTTTTATTGACCTTTTTGATGGTCGTTGATGGCTTATGGAAGGAGAGTCACCTTCCATAAGGACTGTTGGTAACTTAACCTCTGGTGCTGTTCGGTCGTGTGCTTCCGCCGAAGATCACTCCGCCAGCCGTGGTGGGTGTGTATTATGAAAATAGTGCTTATTATAAGGTTTAATTTTCATAAATTTGACGTTTGTAAGACAAAAAGTTTGTAAGATAAGGTGTTTGTAATTTGAGGTCTCACTGTAGTATTCTCTCCAGTTGTACACGTACATATCTTTCTAGAACATAGATGAAAAGGTTTCTTCAGCCGTCACCTGTACTTCTTTGAAGGTGTTGGAAACGTCCAACTTCTCATCCAAGAGGCTTCGTCAGTGAACTAAAATTTTGCTGGGAGCTCTGGCCTTATATATATATATATATATCCCTACTGTCTAGAGGTGGCAGTGCCAGACCTCTGCTATTATAGGTTGGGGGCGGAGCAGAGGACTATTCCCTGAGGCTACACTGACTACTTCCAAAAAGTAATCTGTGTATTACTTCAAAAAAAGGAATCAGTGTATTACTTTCAAAAAAATAAACATGTCCTTTAAAGAACCGAGCCAGGCAGACTCCTTGAGGATCATCCAAGACGAGGATATCAAAAGTAAAGGATCCAAAGTCGGAACGAGGCTCCAGTCAGCCTTTAAGCCGCCACCCTCAGTGTCGGGGTTGTACAAGGAGCACAAAGCTAGATATGATTACCCTGCTCACAACAGAGCGATCCGTCCTGCCCTTTGACCCCTGAACCCAAAGGTGTCCCCGACGTGGAATCAAAGTAAACACGGCGCCCCTGTGAAGTGAGAACACAACACGAATGACCCGCTTCCCTTTCATTTCCCTCTTCATAAAGATCTCACAAATGAAAAAAAAAAAAAATAAAGCAAAGCACAGAGTTGGGGCAAGCGCTAGCCTTGATTGAAGGTTCAGCAGAAGGATCACCGCCAGAAGGTCACCCAAGAGCCCAAATTCACATCCCATAATTGAGTAACAGGGGGGTCGCTGATTACACGGCGAGCCAATCCGATGACTCCAGGACAGTGGTTGGAGTTAATCATAGATTTCATTTCTAAGCACCTTTCAAAACTATCAAGGTCACTTTACAGTCACCGGATCAGTTTTTTTTTTTCTGTGGGTGAGCAGCGGCAGCCACACGCAGCAGCGTTCACTCAACCCGGAATAACTTAGGCAGATCGAGATAGCTAATACATATCTAGCGAGGTAGCTAATACACTGCAACTGGCCAGATAGATAGCTAATAGAGAGCAAATAGACAGCAAATACATAGTCAGCTAGGTAGCCAGCCACTTTATAATGACACTACATCATCATAATATTTACAACTTAGCATGAGAACAGGAAGTAAATCCAAAAGGACCAAAACATAAAAACATGTTAATTTTTTTCATATCATTTCTTGAATCTCAGTTTTTTTTTCACCGTCAAATCTTCAGCAGATGAAGGTAATTCATCACACTGGTGACAAACGTGCAGTAAATGTGATATTGTCATGAAGTCTTGCTCATTCATTTGCAACATTGCACAGATTGTCTCGCTTGGGATGTACAGAGCGTTGAATTGTTCAAAAACTGCTCAGCAATGGAAGAAAATGCTGGGGATAGGCAGCATTTTTCCCCAATGGGTCTGTGCTTCATATAATACAGTGATACCTTGGCTTACGAACTTAATTGCTTCCCAGACAGAGTGTTTAAGGTGAAAAGTGTGTATCCCAAAAATTAATTTCCCATAGGAAACCATTAAAATGAGAATAATCCGTTCCCAGGTCACCATAAAACTTCATTTTCTTATTTTGTAAGCCTTAAAACTACACAAAATATACCTTATTTTATGTATAATAAATGTGATATGGTATTAAAATTAAAGAAATAAACTGTATTATATAATAAAGTCATTTTATTTACCTTTGTGATGGTCGTTGATGGCTTGATGGAATGGAGTAGTTGGTTTCATCAACATTAAACACTTGATGAGGAACGTAGTCCTCTGCTTTCACCATCTTGAGGAATTGATCCCTTGTAGGTGCTTTCTCTGCTATAATTTTATCTAGTTCCTCATCAATTGTGTTCTGTTTCTGATGGGCTGATAGCTTTTTGCATCAAATGTACAGATGGCTTGTGCGGGTTATTTGTGGAGCCTGATTGATAGGATATTTAACCTTGCAGTCTACACTCTGCCTTTGAACTATCACAGGCAGTCAACTGCCATTTTGTTGTTAGAAGAACGGGCTCGTTCGCGAACGACACATCACTCATTGAGGCAGCTCGTGTACAAAAAAAAGTTTGGATGCCAAGGTAGTGGCATGTAACGTTCGTAAACCGAATCGCTTCAATTCCAAGCCGCGACAATCGCTGTAGGTAGTTTGATTACACAAAATTAAACATAATCAGCCATTTGGCCGATTATTTTGCTCACCATTTGAAATATCGTGTGGTGAATCGGTGCTTCTTCTTCGTTTGGGTCGTTGCGTCTTCTTCGTTGGTGCCATAGCGTCTACTTCGTACTTGTTACTGTTTGTTCCCTGTGTTATAGGTTTGTCTTCAGACTTAAAAAAAAAACCAACAATTTACTTTGTTACGTGTGTACGATCGCTGTAAATAGTCGGATTACCCAAAATTAAACATCATCAGGCGTTTGTCCGAATATTTTGCCTAACGTTTAAAAGAACGTGTGTTTAATCAGTGGCTCCACGCCCACCAAGTCCCTAATAAGACTACACTTTGTTTTTAACCAATCCTGTGCGGTGCAAAAAAAAAAAAATTGAACCAGGACGGATTAATGACATTCATGCAAATTTCTCTACGACGAGACTAATAATGGGCTAATCCAATCCAATCCAAATGGACAAAATGTATGTATGAGCTCCATCCCGGAACTAATTAAAGTCAAAGTAACACCGGAGCAAGTTGAGGTGCTACAGGCTCAGCATTGAAAATAAAGACACAAAAAAAGGGAGTAGTTATGGATGTCATAATACATCACAGGGAAGCAATGTCAACCACTGACCCGCTCTCCCACTTACGTATTCATGCATAGCAAACACAAAGACTCCAAAACGCATACGGCTTGTGTCGCGTGACCCCCCCCCCCCCCCACACCCCGGCGGAGGGCTTTTATGGCGTGATGTCATCACGCCCCATTGTCATAAATGAACCTCCACCCGCCTGTCAATAAATCGCTGTGTACGTCTCTCTACTACGCTTTTGACGGCGTTGGAATCATTGTCATGCAAAGAGTTGAATGTTTCCTTTTCTAATTTTAAGGGTCAACAGCATTTTAATATCATTTTAACACACGCGCGCAGTAGTTTTTTTTTTTTTTTTTTATGATGCATGTACAAGCTGCTTTTGATAGCTTAACCAGCCAAGCATGGTTAAAGAGAGGAACCGAGGAACCGCTGCAGCTGCTTCCAGGGCCCACTTAATTTAGTCCCCTGACCCCGGTTCACCTGAGTCTGCATGGAAATCATCATGCAATTCAAGTGTGAAGAAAAATGATGTACTGTGTATTTACCCCAAATATTTATGCAGGGGCCTCCTCGCGGTCACGCTCGCTCCTAATACCGGGAAAGTGATGCCTTGTAAGATCGACTCGCACTCTTTATGCCGGGTTGCCGCCGGCCATTGTTTTCCCGTATTATCATTTTCATTGGATTCCGTAGCGGGCGGCGTTTCCGGTGTTTACAATGCCTGCCGCGCGCAATGTCGGCAGGCTTTACGGAGGCATGTTTTAGGATTAGGAAAGATTTCCACTGGAAATGTTCACTTTATTGACCGCGTGGGTGAATTATTGATTCGGAAACATGCATGTGCATCGTTTATTGAGCAGCCTATTGGAAAATAATGCTCCACATGCAGCAAAAAAAAGATACTTTCGGATACAGGTGTCAAAGTCAAGGCCCGGGGGCCAAATCTGGCCCGCCGCATCATTTTATACGGCCCCTGAAAGCAAAACAAATGGGAAATGCCACGCTCATCTATCAAGCTAGCTAGCTACCAATCGACCTAGCTAGCTAGTTAATATTAACAATACTACTACTACTACTACTACTACTACTACTACTACTACTACTACTACTACTAATAATAATAATACATTTCATTTTAAGCGCCTTTCAAAGCTCTCAAAGTTGTCTTTCTATTCAGCTTGCTGGCTAATCCCTTACATTACTTGTCTCCAAGTCATGGCTATCGAGCTAGATAGCTAGCGATCGAGCTAGCTAGCGATTGAAGTAGCTAGTGAGCTAGCTAATTCACTTTCTGTTCAGTTTACTGGCTAATCCCTTACATCACATGTGTCCAAGTCAAGGCAATCAAGCTAGATAGCTAGCAATTGAGCTAGATAGCTAGCAATTGAGCTAGATAGCTAGCAATCTAGCTAGCTAGCGATTGAGGTAGAGGTAGCTAGTGAGCCAGCTAGTTCTCTTTCTATTCAGTTTGCTGGCTAATCCCTTACATCATATATCCAAGTCAAGGCAATCGAGCTAGATAGCTAGCGATCAAGCTAGCTATCGGGCTAGCTAGTTCTCTTTCTATTCAGTTTGCTGGCTAATCCCTTACATCATGTATCCAAGTCAAGGCAATCGAGCTAGATAGCTAGCAATTGAGCTAGATAGCTAGCAATCAAGCTAGCTAGCGATTGAGGTAGCTAGTGAGCTAGCTAGTTGTCTTTCTATTCAGTTTACTGGCTAATCCCTTACATCACGTGTCCAAGTCAACGCCTGGGGGCCAAATCTGGCTCAAAGCAAATCAAACTTGTGAAATTCCACGCTCATCTATCAAGCTAGCTTGCTAGCAATCGAGCTAGCTAGCTAGTTCTCTTTCTATTCATCTTGCAACAAAAAAAAAAATCTTTGACACCCTTGCTTTAGGACATAAATGTGTGCGTTCTAGAAGTGATTTTTATCCCCTTTTTCCTTTTTATATTCTTCTGTCCTCTCAAGGTTGCAGTTCACTGAAGCTGACAGCTGCTTGGGGCTTCAACAATGCAGCCATTGTTTAACATCGCTACTATCCTGCTGACCTGATGATGCCACGCACTACCTGAGGGATGAAAAGCTAAGTCAAGAGACAGGCTTTGATCGCACAGACAAATTCTCGCTTCACACTATCTAATTTTAGTTTATTTTTTATTTTTTTTAAGTCCAGAGCTCTCCTTCTTCACGAGTTTGGCCCGAGTTATTAGCATCCAACCGCATGTATCGGGTGAGTGACCCTTCCAAATTGAACAAGCAAATATTGAACGTGCTCGACACATTGATTGACGCCAGAAGTGCTCTCAATTTATAGCATTGGTAAAAAAATCAAAATCATTTTTTCATTGGTGGTTTCAGTAACTATTAATAGAAAAACAGTGATACCTTGGCGTACAAACTTAATTGCTTCCCAGACAGAGTGTGTAAGGCGAAAATGTGTATCCCAAAAATTAATTTCCCATAGGAAATCATTAAAATGAGAATAATCCGTTCCCAGGTCCCCATAAAACATAATTTTCTAATTTTCTAAGCCTTAAAACTACACAAAATATACCTTATTTTATGTATAATAAATGTGATATGGTATTATAATTAAATAAACAAACCATACTGTATAATAAAGTGGTTTTATTTACCTTTGTGATGGTTATTGATGGCTTGATGGAATGAAGTGGCCACTTTCATTAGCATTAAACACTTAATGAGGAACGTAGCCTTCTTCTTTCACAATCTTGAGGATAATGCGATAATTTTGCCTTGTTCCTCATCAATTGTGTTCTGTTTAGCTGGGTTGATAGCTTTTTGCTTTTTGAGAGAGAGGGAGAGACAGAGAGAGCGAGAGAAATGGGAAGAGAGAGAGAGAGAGAGAGAGAGAGAGAGAGAGAGGGGAAGAGAGACAGAGAGAGATTGTGGGAGAGAGAGTGTAAGAGAGAGTAAGGGAGAGAGGGCGAGCAAGAGAGAAATTGGTGAGAGTGACAGATTGGGTGAGTAAGGAGAACGGAGAGAGAGGGCGAGCGAGGACGACCGAGAGAGAGAGATGGGGGGGGGAGAGAGAGAGAGAGAGAGAGAGAGAGAGAGAGAGAGAGAGAGAGAGAATGTCTCATCAGAGCTGCTAACAGGCTATCTGGTCAAGTCATTAGCTCTCCTCTTATTGAATTCCATCCAAATCGAGCAAATGAAGCTAAATAAAGCCGTCAACGGCGAGGAGCCTGCATTCCATTAATGTGCTGCCACTTCAACCCTCTTCCTGCTCGCCAACCAACCCCCTACCAGACCCCCGACGCCCCCCCGAGTCACGCACTGCCTTCCTATGACTTTTGCTGTCTTTCTCTTCTTCGCACTTCTTTCTTTCCTCTCCTCTCTCACTACCCGGGTCATCCCTTCTTCCGTCTCTAGGTGAGGTGGGGGGGGGGGGGGGGCTTAATGGTGAGCATGTACAGCAGCTCTGACACCGTCACATCTGCTGGCAGAGAGACTCTCTGCCTCACCACACCGCCTGCTAATGAGACCCCCCCCCCCCCCCCTTTTCCACACTGCCATCCCACCACCCATTTAATTAATACCATAAGAATTTTAATTCTGACTGAATCAATTTAATGTGATGTGATTTTTGTCAGCTCTATTCCCCGAGTAATGGGGATGGGGGGGTGGGGTGGGGTGGGGTGGGAAGGGGAAGCAGAGCAGGCCCTGATGCTTATTACATACATCATTTCACGGGCCCTGCATTCCCTGCTGACTTAAACAAATTCTAATTAAGACTAATTAAAGCATCATTTATGAAAACGCTTGTGATAGTTATGCAAACATTCCGGGTGGCTATGCGCTGCATGATAATTACCCCCCTGGTTTAAATTAAGACCTGCTCCATGGCAATTATGCAAGACACACACCAGCGAGGGGGGCGACGTGGCTATCTATTAGCTATCTATTAGCTAGCTAGATGGCTATCTATTAGCTATCTAGTGGCTGGTTGGCTGGCTATCGATTGTCTATCTATTAGCTAGCTACCTAGTTAGCTGGCTATCAGTTAGCTATCTATTAGCTAGCTAGCTGGCTGGCTATCTAATGGCTAGCTAGATACCTGGCTGGCTATCTATTAGCTAGCTGGCTATCTGGCGGCTATATATTAGCTAGCTAGCTAGTTTATCTATTTGAGTTATTCCGGGTTGAGTGAACACTGGCGCATGTGGCTGCCGCTGCTCACCCGCAGAAAAACTGATCCAGTGATTGTAAAGTGACCTTGAGAGTTTTGAAAGGCGCTTATAAATAAAATGTTTTATTATTATAATTATTATAATGAAGGTTTGTGCTTGTGACGTATTTTGTTTAGCCATAAACAAATAAATAAATATATACAGAAATAAAGCAATAAATAAATAAAACATCAATAAATACATCAATAAATACAGCAATAAATGAATAAATAAATAAATAAATAAATAAATAAATACACGCATCAATAAATAAACAAATAAATATTAAATTATAATTAAAAACACAATTATAAATATTCTATTTGTGATTGTATTTTATTGATTATAGTACCTATGCTTGTCTGTTACTGTAAAGTGTCCTTGAGAGCTTTGAAAGGCACTTGAAATGAAAATTATTATTATTATTATTATTATTGTAAATAAATAAATAAATACATCAATAAATAAATGCATAATTACATACATACATAAATATATAAATGTGAATATAAATAAATGTAAATATAAATACATAACTAAATACATAACTAAACGCATAAATAAACACATAAATAAACACAAATAAATAAATAAATAAATAAATACATGTAATTGACGGTAAATGACAGTGATCAGTATTAGTTGAAATTAAAAAGACTTTTTATAACTTCATATGATCTGATATACACTTTGAAATAGGAACATTTCTCATCTGATGGAAATCATTTGTAGGGCTTTTACAAATCCAACAGCAGACACGCGAGTCCTCGTATATGAAGTGGGGGGGGGGGATAATAATAAGTAATCATTCGTTTAGATGCTTTTAATAAAGTCGCCTGCGCGCAGATGGCTTAGCGCGGCCAGCCTGTTTGTTTATATGTTGACACAACACTTGTCACTTCTGTCGTGTTTGTTTGCTTTTTTTTTTTTTGCTCGCCGCCTTCCATTTTGGCAACGGCGGCGCTTTATTGCCTTTCATTTTATATCTTTTTTTTTTCAACTTCATGAGAGGCAGCTGGTTCAATAAGACGAAAAGGGAGCAAGGGGGGGGGGGGGGGGGGGGACACAAAAAAGCCGGTGTTATTCCCAAATCGGTTGCGGGGAAGCGGAGCGTCAGGGCGTAAAAGACCCCCTATTTCCACCCACGTCCTGTTGAACCTACGCCGCCGTTTTCGCCGTACGTGCAGATGGCACAGAACTCCCAGATATCATTTGAGGTAATCTAATCCTTCCAGCGTTCCCTCTAGAAAGGAAGGAGTATTAGCGGCCATATGTCAACTAGATTTGTCAGATTATTCATTACAATTAATTGCTGTTCTACTTAAGGCCTCTAAGTCTGTGAATTGCTCCAAAACTCGATGGCAAACACAAAAATTATGAGTAAAAGACTTTGGCTCTGTCATTCAAATTTCAGGGATGACCTTTAGCGATTCAGAGGGAGTGCGGTGAGTGAGAGAGCCTTTTCTAATTGGTCTTCCTTCACTCCCGTTTTTTTTTTTTTCCTTCCCCGTCTGCCTGTATTGACAGGGAATACAGGAAAGACTGCAGCGCTGCCCACTAAAGTCCTCTGAGTTGTAGCACAGACTCCACTAAATATACTCCTTTATTGGTTATACAGTGATAGCTTGGCTTACAAACTTAATCGGTTCCCAAACAGAGTGTGTAAGGCGAAAAGTGTGTATCCCAAAACATAATTTCTCATAAGAAACCATTAAAATTAGAATAATCCGTTCCCTGGTGTCCATAAAATATAATTTTCTACTTTCTAATTTTCATCACCTTCGTCGCTCACCTACAACAGGGGTCGGGAACCTATGACTCGCCTATGGCTACACAAAATCTACTTTATTTTACGGATAATAAATGCGATATGGTATTAAAATTAAAGAAATAAGATGTACAGTATAATAAAGGTGTTTTATTTCCCTTTGTGATGGTCGTTGATGGCTTGATGGATTGGAGTGGCCGGTTTCATCAGCATGAAACACTTGATGAGGAACGTAGCCGTCTTCTTTCACCATCTTGAGGAATGATCCCTTGGAGGTGCTTTCTCAGCGATAATTTTACCTAGTTCCTCATCAATTGTGTTCTGTTTAGCTGGGTTGATAGCTTTTTGCATCAAGTGTACAGATGGCTTGTGCGGGTTATTTGTGGAGCCTGATTGATGGGATATTTTAACCTTGCAGTCTGCACTCTGCCTTTGAACTAACAAAGTTGGAACGAGTCAAAATGTCACTGTTTCCTATCCATTTTCTCACTCTCTCTCTGTCGTCTGCCTGTCTCTGCCTTTAATGTTTAAACCACCTCCCCTCACTGCTGCATTTTTGACCAATCACGTGGCTTTAACCGACGACTGGGGGCGGGGAATAGAGGACCAAAACAAGCCGGCTGCTCGTAAACCGAGCTATCACTGTATACTCATTTATTAGTTATATCCAAATTCGAAAACAAAAACGAAACATTCTCACTGTCGCGCCATAGTAGTGCCGCCTGCTTCACCGTGCTGTGTACGTTGCCAAGTGAATTCCCCCTCCTGCCCCCCCCCCCCCCTTCTTTTTGAGGGCTGGCTGCAAGGCTGCAGCCTAATAGCCATCTGAATTAATGTGCTGTCCAAGGATATGAGCCATAATACTTTGGTGATTAATGTTTCACCGCTACTCCGCTTCCATAGTTAGGGCTAACACCCCAGAGATAAACTATTCACTGCAGACTCACGTCACACTTTTTTTTAAACTAAGATAAAAATTAGTACAACGATAAGATAAAAAGTCATGTAATTTCATCTGCTGTTTGTGAAAATTGTCAATGGCGTATTGGAATTTCATTAATTTATTTTTGAATGTATGTTAAGATTCCATCTGGAGTTATATGAGCTTGAAATGAGGGCGGCTGTTCAAAATACAATGCAATATATACATATTGGTTTATAGCTATTTGCTATATATTAGCTAGCTAGCTCTTTAGTGAGCTACAGTGAGACCTCAACTTACGAACTTAATTGGTTCCCAGACAGAGTGTGTAAGGTGAAAAGTGTGTATCGCAAAAAAAAAATTCCCATAGGAAACCATTAAAATGGGAATAATCCGTTCCCGGGTTTCCATAAAATATACTTTTCAACTAAATAAGCCTTAAAACTACACACAACATACCTTATTCTATGTATAATACATGTGCTATTGTATTGTAATGAAAGAAATACACTGCATTGTATCATAAAGTCACTTTACTTACATTTGTGATGGTCATTTATGGCTTGATGGAATGGCGTTGGAGGTCGAAGGTCAAAGGGAATTGCTGTTTGGAAAGAAAGGCGCATTACATGACGACTGTAATTAAAGAAATAAACTGTGCTGTAAAATAAAGTTTTATTTACCTTTTTGATGGTCGTTGATGGCTTATGGAAGGAGAGTCACCTTCCATAAGGACTGTTGGTAACTTAACCTCTGGTGCTGTTCGGTCGTGTGCTTCCGCCGAAGATCACTCCGCCAGCCGTGGTGGGTGTGTATTATGAAAATAGTGCTTATTATAAGGTTTAATTTTCAGAAATTTGACGTTTGTAAGACGAAAAGTTTGTAAGTTGAGGTGTTTGTAAGTTGAGGTCTCACTGTATCTATTAGTTATCTATTAAAACACGTGTTTGGAAGCAGCGCAACAGGGGAAAAAGTCATGAAAGGAAGCTGAAAGCCATTTTGGAATTATTTCAGAAGAATTCATGGACAAAATATAATCAACATCAGTCCGCGATTCAAATATTTTTAGGCCAGCAGAGAAGGCTTTGCAGGCTTTGACGGTCCGCCACTGAAAACATGTCAGAGATGTTCTATCGGACACTGCGGACAAAGACTCGAAATCAGGAAGATTGTATTTTTACTGCCGGCAGGAGTCGTAGCCATTCGTGACAGACGTCTGAATTCTGCAACCCTGTGCCAAGCTATTTATTGAGAGTATATGCAAATTTAAGTGATACATTAGTAAAACATAGTTTTCTTGATTAGAATTCCACACCTCTTGAGTTCTAAGCACGAACAGCTGTATGCAATAAAACATTGTCTTTTCCATGAACTGATCCATTTGTAACCTGGCTAATGAGCTCTTCCTGTGAAGGAGTTTCAAGTCGTAAATTGCTTCGGTGATAGTTTCCCAAGTCCTAAATTCCGTCCAAGGGCAGATCTCCTAGATCAGTGGTCCCCAACCTTTTTTTTTGCACCACGGACTGGTCTAATGTCAGACAATATTTTCACAGACCGGCGGATAAATACAACAAAATAAGACGTTTGTTTTTTTTACTCATTTTGCTAGCTTACGGTGGGTTAATTTTAGCGGTATGTATCACGTGACCTACACAAGCGTTTTGACATGCGTCAACAGTAATTCATAGTCGGATGTAATCTGGTAATTTTTCATTTAATTTTTTTCATTTTATGCCCGGTACCAAGTGACCCACGGACCGGTACCGGTCCACGGCCCAGGGGTTGGAGACCTCTGTCCTAGATGAAGATGACAGTTTAACAAGATGACCTCAAATTGACCCCAGGTTGTCTGTACTATAATTGTGTATTGGAGTCACACATGTTGACTAAGCATATAACAACATGAAACTTTTAAATATGATAATTTGTTATTCATGATAAAAAAATACAAATCCAAAACATTGATCAACCCGTTCGGCCAAATCAGCCGTCAAGTAGCTTGAAGCAAGAGTGCCGGCAAATCACAACGTTATGATTGACTGTGATTATGATGAGAATCCACGCGGGGCCGCATGCTATCTTTTTTTGCTTCATTATGGACTGGAGGCACCGGAGGAGTGACTTTAAGCCCGTCTGATTGGCCCACTTAATTGTTCTTTATGAGATCGGGGCTTTCCCCGCTAGGGCTTAGCGACTCCGTGTTGGCTTTGAAGTAGGAGGAGAAAATCTCTCCCTGGTCATATTACCCAGGCCAGAGTTAATGAGAAGGTGGAGGCAAGAGAAGGCCTCAACATATCCATTTTCATCACCTTCGTCGCTCACCTACAACCATTAACTCATGCACTCCCATTACTCAATTTATTCGGGATTTGAGCGCCATTAATTAATTCGGCTTTTGTTTTTTTACTTGCTTGGGTGCCGATAAAGCGCTTGCTCGGCCTCTGGCAATGTTTTTCCCTTCCACGAGAAGGCATCATTTACTTTTTTTAAAATAATAATAATAATAATAATCCATTTCATTTATAAGGACCTTTCAAAACTCTCAAGGTCACTTAACAGTCACAGGATGACTTTTTCTGTGGGTGAGTAGCGGCAGCCACACACGCCAGCGTTCACTCAACCCACAAGTAACTTAAATATATGGAAAGCTAGCAAGCTAGCTAACAGATAGCTAATAGATAGCCAGCTATCTATCCAGCCAGTCAGATAAATAGCCATTTAACTATCTAGCTAGATAGCCAACTAGACAGCTAATAGACAGAAAATAGCTACCTAGCTAGACATGATAAACATGATAACTTCTATTTTGTCTTTTCTCTATCACTACCACTTTTTGGCATGTTAGCGCTTTGTTCCATCTTCAGCTGTTGTTAAAGCGCTATATAAACCAATATGTATGTATGGCATTGTATTTTGGACACCCGCCCTCATTTTAAGCTCATATAACTCCAGACCCATGTAATTTAGGAAATAACTTTTTTTTCTGATGAAAGAAGAGTCTAAGTTTTCTTACGCTGCATCGAATGAAATGTATAATACTAATAACAATAATGATAATACAGTAAAGTCTCGTTATATCGATATCGGATATATCGATAGTCACGGTTATATCGATACTATTTCTATGCATGCACGGAGAAAATTACACGCAAACAGCGTCGGATATATCGATAGTCCCGGTTATATCGATATTTTTTCGGACTCCCTTGAATATCGATATAACGAGACTTTACTGTAATTATAATAAGGATAATACTGATAGTAACGATAATACTGATAATAATAATAATAATAATAATAATAATAATAATAATAATAATAATAATAATAATGATCATCAGAATCAGAATCAGAAAACCTTTATTCGTCCCACAATTGGGAAATTTGCATACTGATAACGATAATAACAATAATAATGATGATAATAATGATACTTGGATTGGATTGAATCGGATGTACCTTTATTTGTCTCGCAGTGGAGACATTTACATTTCACAACAGCAAAATTATGAAAGGAAGAAAGGAAAGAAAGAAGTAGAAAAACAAAAAAACAGGAGCTGCTGTAAAGGCAGCCACTCTCGCGGCGCCATCTTGAAGTCAAAAGAACACAAAAATAATAATGTGGAATGATGATAATAAATACTACTACGACGACGACGACTACTACTACTACTAATAATAATAATAATCATAATTTAGTAATAATAATTGCTTTTCTTATTTTAAATTTTATAATTGTAATAATTTTTGCTCATATCTGTCAGTGCATGAGCGTTGCGTTGATGATCGGTGCCGTTGTCCCACTGGAGGAGTTTAATGGAATTAATCTAATGGCAATGAAATACAATGCAGCAAAGCAACAGGATGATCTATTGTTTCATCAGGGTTGTGCGTGCGCTCAACTAAAGGGGGAAGGAAGGAGCTGTTGAAATATTTCAAATTCTCCTCAATACTCACGGCGGCGGCGGCGCCGGATCGATGCTCCCGAAGCTGCCCGGCCGGCCAGCCGGCCCTCGTCTCATCACTGTACTCCCCCTGACTGACACGTCCTCATTATATTACAATACGGTAGCCACTAAAGGTCATTCTACCCCCCCCCCCCTCCCCTCGCCTCCGCAACCTCACCCTTCCCGGATGTAATCGCCGCGCAGTCAAAAGCACAAACTTCATACATCAAGCAGATAGTAAATAAGCTCGACGTTTATTTTCAGCCGCCACGCAAATAATTTCCCTTCATTTCATTCGTCAGCCCGGACCGTCACGCTTTGAATTAAGATAATGGCGCCCGACGCCGCCACACATAAAAATCATTTTCGGACGAGTAAGCACATTTCCACTTTTTAAACTATTAACACGAGCCTTCGCGTGTGCCGTAATGACAAAATGTAACAGTAGCATTAAAGAAAAAAACACCGGCTGTAAATGCTGTGGTTGGTTACGCTGCACTCCGTGAAATTTATTATTGTTATAATTAGTAATAGCTATCGAGCTGGCTGAGTGGTTATCTGTTAGCTATCTATCCAGCTAGCTAGCTAGCTATTAGCTAGCTGGCTAGCTAGCTATCTGGCTGTCTGTTGGCTATCTAATAGCTGACTGGCTGGCTATCTGTTGGCTATCTATCCAGCTAGCTAGCTATCTATTAGCTGGCTGACTGGTTAGCTGGCTATCTATTGGCTAGCTAGCTATCTGGCTGTCTGTTGGCTATCTAATAGCTGGCTGGCTTTCTATCTATTTGAGTTACTTCCGGGTTGAGTGAACGCTGGCGCGTGTGGCTGCCGCTGCTCAACCTAGCTATCTTGCTCTCTAGCTAGCTATTTGCTATCTGGCTGGCTAGGTAGCTAGCTATCTATTTGCTATCTATTATTTGTCTAGCTGGCTATATATTGGTTATCTAGCTAGCTATTAGCTATCTATCTGGCTAGCTATCTGGCTGGCTAGCTATTAGCTCTATATTAGCTAGCTTCCTATGTATTTGAGTTACTTCCGGGTTGAGTGAACGCTGGCGCGTGTGGCTGCCGCTGCTCAACCTAGCTATCTGGCTAGCTATTTGTTATCTGGCTAGCTACCTAGCTCGCTCTCTATTTGCTATCTATTATTTGTCTAGCTGGCTATATATTGGTTATCTTACTAGCTATTGGCTATCTATCTGGCTGGCTAGCTATTAGCTCTATATTAGCTAGCTTTCTATGTATTTAATGTGGTCTTATGGTAGTCCAATATGGAAATATTACATTTTCAGTGCCTGCGTTGACATTTTCCATATCCGGGGTACACATGTTACGTTAAGCACTCAAATTAAAACATCAAGCTGGACTCAAATGAGGCTATTAAGATTTAAGATGGCTGTTAATTGCCAGTTATTGAAAGAGATTGCTGTGGTTTTCATCACACCTCAGCTTTATCTTCCCCGCCACAATCGGAAGTCGCTTGACGTGTAAAGAAGTGGCAGAGCTTCAAAAAAAAAAAAAACTCCATAAATAATAACTAAAATAAATAAATTAATAAAAAAGCCGATATAGACCCCTCGTGCGGATATTACCATAATGAGCAAAACACACTTAGTGGGCCATGACCTGATGTCATCTGATTATCCCCATGATTAATGATATCCTTTTACAAAAACATGCCACTACTGTAAGTGTCAGGGATTAAAAAAAAAAAAAGGAAATGGTAATATATTCATGCTTTCACTCTTGTTTTCTTATATGCGGTATTAGAATATTTGTGTGCAGAAATGCATGCATATTGTTCTATAATTGAATGTCCCCCATAAGGCATTTAATTTTGTGGAAGAAGAATAGTTTTATCTATCTAGCTAGCTATCTATTAGTTATCTATTAGCCAGCTAGCTAACTTTCTATCTACTGTATGTGAGTTATTCCAGGTTGGCGCGTGTGGCTGCTGCTGCTCACCTACAGAAAAACTTATTCTGTGACTGTAAAGTGATCTTGAGAGCTTTAAAATGCGCTTATAAATGAAATGTATTGTTATTATTATTTTATTGTTGGAAGTTTATTTATCTAGCTTTCCAGCTATCTAGCTAGCTAATTGCTATCTAGCTAATTGCTATCTAGCTCCCTGGCTATCTAGCTATATATCTATTAGCTCTACAGCTATTTAGCTGGCTGGCTAGCTATCTAGCTATTATAACGCTTTAGCTTACGAACATTAAATTTGCAAGACTATAGTCTTGGCATACGAACTAGTTTTTGGCGGACCAACCAAACCACACGGAGTGTGTAATTTTCTTTTGAGTGCAGACGTGGTTTGTTTCCACAGGCTGATTAATTCCTTACACGGAGCTTTGTCGTCCTCTTCAGCCTCTTTTTGGTGCTACACGGAGTTTTCAAACCAAGCAAAGTACAGCAAAATGCATTGATGTGATGGAAGGACTGCTACAATGTGTCCTTTTTCGTCGGCCAGGGGCGTTCCTTCAATGACGTAACGTGAGGACTCGTCACCAACTCAAAAAAAAGACTTCCGGAATATTCAGGGCATGTCTTAAAACATAAAATATAGCTATATGTGGTGGAATCTTTGTCAAATACGCTCAGTAGAAGTCATTTGAAGCCATTTGACAAATTATGGACACAACTTGTCCATTTTACCCCTCTGGATGGGTATTCTAAACTAATCCAGATGTTGATTCTGACACTCTTAGTGTTTACTTATTTATTAGAAACTTCCAAAGTCCATTCAAGATCAGTAAAAAGCCCACAATTAGCCTGGGCCAAAGTAAAGAAATGGCTTTTGATGGGAGGAATGAAAGCGAAAATGAGGGTGTACAAGTCTAACATTGAATCAAGTGACAAATTCCATTTTGCTCTCATTCAAGTGTCCGAGTAAGCAATGTCCAGTCGATGAGTCAGCTGAAAATATTTTCCTCGGCTTTGATTCCCGAGACGCCATGTCCACAAAGTCCCCAGTGTTGCAAGTTGCGTAGGAAGCCACAATGTCAGTCTGTCTGCTTAATTGCGAGTGGGATGGATACGAAGTCACTTACTCAAGTGCCTTCTTTGTTATCATTTACAGCCCAGAGGTTTCCAACTACATTTTTGGGGGGGGTGGAAACATTGTGTGGTAAAAACCAAGGGGGCGTTAGGCCCAAATTCCTCTGCCGACCACTACACATTTTTCGATTGCATATTAACGTCTCTCGTCTGTGTATCGCCCTTAATTCATTTGCGACCAATCACAAATTTATTCGGGAATTGAAGTGTGACGTCCGGATCAAAAACGGTGCTGGCGTATTGGTGCTGCCGAAAAGGCGCCACCGCTCAACAGAGTCTCCTCCTTGATGAATGACTTAGCCAAAAATGCTAAAAACAATCAGTCTCCCATTTTACATGACTCAGTGACAAAAGAAAACGCAAAAACAACCCCTCCTCAAGAGAAAGCAAGTATCATGAGCGCACTTAACTAGCTATCTATCAGTTATATATCTATCTCGCTGGCTAGCTGTGTGGCTAACTAGCTATGTAGCTGGATAGCTGTATATCTTTCGAGTCGGCTGGCTAGCTATCTAGTTGGCTACCTATATATCTTTCTAGTTGGCTGGCTAGCTATCTATTGGCTTGCTGCTATGTAGCTGGCTAGCTGTATAGCTTTCTAGTTGTCTGGCTAGCTATCTAGCTAGCTATCCATTGGCTATCTATTAGCTAGCTAGCTAGTTTTCTATCTATTTGAATAACTGGCTGCCGCTGCTCACCCGCAGAAGAACTTCATCCTGTGACTGTAAAGTGACCTTGAGAGTTTTGAAAGATGCTTATAAATGAAATGTATTATTATTACTGTATCTATTAGCTAGCTAGCTCACTAGCTTTCTATCTATTTGAGTTACTTCCGGGTTGAGTGAATGCTATTATTATTATTATTATTATATTACAGTATTTTTTTCTTTATTTAAAAAAATCAAACTATTCTATTGTATCCTTTGATACAGTTTTAAGGTTGGTGTTCTTAGCCTCAAGGGAATTCACTTTAAAGCTTCCAGTGCCTTACATGGATATCCAACCCCGCATTTGTGTATTGGCCTGTCAAAGAAATTAAATGGAAAGTCATTCTAATAGGCGACCCCTGGCCCGGTTCAGATTTCCTGTCAATTATGAAAGTATGAAGTCATGCATAGTTATGAGGCATTGCTAGACCTATTCAAATTCATAAATGATGCGTGTTTAGAACAGGTTACTCCAAAGTACTTCATTCCACGTGGTCATGTAAAACCATTTCCCACTGGTAGGATGCGGCTGCTTTGTTTAGCTTAATTTAGATTACGCATGAAATAAGCATGCTAGCTGCATTTTTGCTTTTACAGTGATACTTTGGCTTACGAACTTAATTGGTTCCCAGACAGAGTGTGTAAGGCGAAAACTGTTTATCCCAAAAATTAATTTCCCATAGGAAATCATTAAAATGAGAATAATCAGTTCCTAGGTCCCCATAAAACATAATGTTCTAATTTTATAAGACTTAAAAACTGCACAAAATTTACATTATTTTATGTATAATAAATGTGCTATGGTATTATAATTAAATAAATAAACTGTACTGTATAATACAGTCATTGGGAACGTATCTCGTTCGTAAGTTGGGGAGGGTCTGTATTTCATTCTCCTTTCAAATTTACAAACTCAGTTAGTGTGCCACATTCTAGTGGTTGAAAATGGAATGACACCCAAAATCAACAACAGTTAGAACAAAATAACTGCAAAAAAAAAATTCAGTCGCAGGATCGCATACTTGGAATGTACAATAAAGGGGGAGGTCTGGTGGGCGGGGGGGGGGGTTTCACGTATTCACCTTCTCAACCATTCCACCTCTGCCAAAGCGTCTCCTCTATCAATCATCCCGTGAGTTGGATTCGTCATATAATGCAAACAGCCAGGTAACCTAAATCACAAATAGGAGACGGCAATATCAATGTCATCCCCAGCAAAGAGCGTTAAACAAAGCAAACAGTGGCGTTGAATTTTGATAGCGCTAAGCCTTCCTTGGGAAGAAAAGGTGGAATTTCGCTTCAAATTTATATTCTTCCCCGGAAAAGAGATTGTTCTATGTTATCAAGAAGTCTGTTTACCTAGCGAATCTACATATGGCTATCTTATATCTTTGTGCCATTGAGCAGGGTGGAGACTGAAGTCCCCAGGGGTGTCAAGGCTGGGATTATGCATGGCAGGGGTTGAACTATTGCCCCCCGTGTGATTGAAAGACCTCCGCCATTTTAGGCGCTGTTTATTGTACATTTGCATCGCTCACTTCTCAGAGGCTGTGGAGGGGTAGGAGGGGCTACTATCCGCGGTCCGGTACTCTATATCTGGGGAGTTGTCAGAGATGGTCGATCGGACACTGTGGACGAAGGCTCGGACCCAGAAAGATTGTCTTTACTGCCGGCAGGAGACGCAGTCGTTCATGACAGACGTCTGAATTCTGCAGCCCTCTGCCAAGCTATTTATTGAGAGTATATTCAAATTGAAGTGATACATTAGTAAAACATAGTTTTCTTGATTAGAATACCACACCTCTTGAGTTTTAAGCACGAACAGCTGTAAGCAATAAAACATTGTCTCTTCCATGAACTGATAAATTTTGTAACCTGGCTAATGAGCTCTTCCTGTGAAGCAGTTTCAAGTCGTAAATTGCTTCGGTGATAAAGGAGTTTCCCTAGACCTAAATTCTGCCCAAGGCCAGATCTCCTAGATGAAGATGACAGTATAACAATCTGTGTCTGTTGACCTCAGATTGACCCCAGGTTGTCTGTGCTTCAATTGTGTATTAGTCACACATGTTAACTAAGCATATAACAGCGTGAAACTTTTAAATATGATAACTTGTTATTCTCCATCAGGAGTCATAATTTGGTTTGCTCCAGATTTCGACCCTTCGTGTTTGCCGGCCTGCAGGTGAGACTGAGGGCTTATAAGCAATCATTTAGTTGACTGACCAAGCAATGATCGGATCAATACTTCTCAGCAGGTGCCGTGAGAGAAAACATATCATGGGTCTAAATTGGGGTTTGGGATAAATGTGTTGTTTAGTGTTGAGGAATGGTGTTTTGATGTATATTTTGGAACCATGAGATCTAAGTCAAAAATGTCATAGAGGTACAGTTTTAAAAAGCGGTACTACAAGTGGTGAGTGACATGGGTGTCAAAAAATTTGAGTGTTAATTTGTCATTGGCAGATTACATTTTTGTTTATATTTGTTTATCAGGAACTATGTTGACATGAGAGAAGAAGCTTCACTTATATGAGCCAGAGCTTTGATTTTTCGAAACAAAGTGGTTTGCTGCCATTTTTTGTAAATAAAAAAAGAACTGCATAAAAACCACCAAAAAAAAACAAAAAAAAACGCTATTCTCGTCGTATTTAGCAGCAAGGAGATAGACCCTAACAGCGATTTGAAAATTGTATTTTCCCAGCGGCGGGCCATGCATGTCACTCCTAGGCCTTCAGTAGTGCTACGTCTGAATTAATCTGCTGCGAGTGTGATGTGATATCACGATACGTCCACTAGAGGGTGCCGTTGGCCAGGAAATAACTTGCGACTTCAAGCAGCTTAAAAAAATGCTGTCATGAAACTGTTGGAATGTTTACTATGAATGTGTGAATTCATGATAACCTCATACAATTGCAATATTATTTGCTATTTTTGCTAGCTTCGGAGATGTCCAACCTTTCTTATCAATCTATTCTTGAAATGTCTGTCTTGAAAATGGTTTTAACAGTATATCTGCAACCAAATCCATTTATTTTCCTCCTTCGGCCATTGTGGGTTGACAAAACTACTATTAAATTGACACACCAATATATTTTCTGATGCAGCTCGCTACAGACCCAGTATGCTAGCTCTGGCCTGTATGCTCTTATCCTTAGCGGCTAGTGATACTATGATTGGCTAGTGACTAGCCTATCATAATTTACGAAAACTCTGACGTTTCCAGCTCTTTCAAGCAGCCATCGGGTTACCAACTCGAGATCGGATTGATTAAGGTAACAGTTTCATTGACGTTATTTTATGCTCCAGGGCCTTCAGAACTGATTGTGAAGGCATCCAGGTTGAAATGTGATTGGTTAAATGCTTAAATATGAAAACTCACATCTGGAATTCGCATTAGTCTGTGATTCAGATATTTTTAGGCCAGCATAGAAGGCCTTGCGGTCCCTGACAGCCCACCACTGTATTTTCCAATGCTTCCAATACAGATTGTAACTACATTCTTGCGAGAACCGGCCTCCATCTGATCATTGCGAATCAGATTTTCCCGCTGAAGAACAGATTATATTAACCGAAAGATAATTGCATTTGGATCCTTGCCCTGAAGTGGTCAACAATGCAATTTGACTAATTTATCCCGGTGAAAGGTTGACCTTAAGAAATGTAATTACACACACCTGAGTTACACGAGAGCCTAAGCGGTCCGCAAAAAAAGGTGTAATTGCACACAAAACAATTAGAGCGTTGTTGCGGGAGTTTAGAATAATTGCAATGTCGCTTTCTGGCTTTAAACAAGCAAGTGATTATGACGTAAAAAAAGCAAACACGTGATCCATATACAGTGCTACCTCGGTTTACGAACTTTTCGGTTTACGAACGTTAAATTTATGACAATTTTAACTTGGCATACGAACTTTTTTCGGGATACACACGGAGCTGCCTCAATGAGTGATGATGTGTCGTTCGCGAACCAGCCCGTTCTTGTAACAACAAAATGGTAGCCGGCTTGTTTTGGACCTCTATTCCCCGCCCCCAGTCTTCGGTTAAAGCCACGTGATTGGTCAATAATGCAGCAGTGAGGCAGGGTGGGGTTTACAGATAGAGAGAGAGTGAAGCTGTTCTCCAAAAAGAAAATGGCTGCCGACTTTTTTGTCTTCTATTCCCCGCCCCCAGTCTTTGGTTAAAGCCACGTGATTGGTCAAGAACGCAGCAGTGAGGGGAGGTGGTTTAAACGTTAAAGAGACAGGCAGACGACAGAGAGAGAGTGAGAAAATGGATAGAAACCAATTAAGTTCGTAAGCCAAGGAATCACTGTACCCACAAAATGTTTGTATGTACCGCTGTTCATAACTCGAATGTTCGTAAGTAGGGGAGCATTTGTATGAATAAATTATGTCCATGATTATTGATGCTCGATTTGTTTTGCAAAAATAGCAATCAATACGTTGTACTGTTTGTACACCCTTTTTAAAAAAATGCTCTCAATATTCAATATTCGCTTATTTTTGTATGAGAAAAAGTTTATTTTAAAAATGCTATCAAAAAACATTCCAAGATGATTTAAATTGGCTATTTCTATTTCACTGATTTGAGTTGATTTTCAAACGGGACCCCCCGCAGTGGGGCGGGGAAGTGCAATTTACGACTGCCATTTTTCCCATTTTTAATTTGCTCGTAGCAGCACACTTGCAGCCTGACACTTAAGAGAGGCCCGTAACGAGACGAATGGCAACGATACATCCACATCCTCACTCTTATTTAAGGGGGGGGGGGGGGGCGATAAGGGGCAAGGGATTGAAGAATAGAGCATGTATGAGGGGGATGGGGGGGTTTGAGCGCTGTCGACAATCTTCTCCAAGTCGTTGTAACCCTCTACCATACGCCCCCTTTCCTCTTCATCGCCCCAGTGATCCCAGCAGGAGGCACTCCAGCTTGGAAAGAGGGTCCCTTCCGGCTAGCGGGGGGGCACCAAGGAGGGCGGGGAGGGACACTTTAGGCCTGCGCGCGACATGATCGCCGAGAAAAAGAAGGGGCTCTCGTCCATTATGTCCGGTAGTGTGAAATGACAGGTGGAGTGACATCTTGAAAATCTTGTGGATCATTCGGCTTTTGATGGGAACAAATGTAGCAGAAATAGCTTCGGGGTGTTCTTATAGGGATATTCTCCCTTATAGAATGTGGCCATTTTCATTTTATCTGACACCACGTTGGAGAGTTGACTTCTCAAATCGAAAGAAAAGAGCAAAAAAAGCAGCGCCCAATTTTCGCTCATGTTGTTCAAATTATAATAATAATGATACATTTCATTTATAAGCGCCTTTCAAAACTCTTAAGGTCACTTTACAGTCACGGGATACGTTTTTCTGCAGCAGCCACAGGCGCCAACGTTCACTCAACACGGAAGTACTAATAGATAGCGAACAGCTAGCTAATAGCTGGCTAATAGATAGCTAATACATAGTGAATAGATAGCTAATAGATAGCCAATAGCTAGCTAGCTAGCTAGATAGCTGTGGCAGACCCGCGAAGAAATCAAAGTAATTGACTGCAAGCGATTTTCGAGGATCAATATAAGCACCACATGCTTATTGTGCCGTTTGGAGCTGACATCGTGGTTCGTTAACTCATTCGCTGCCATTCCCGAATTTATTCCGATATATACATGAATATACATAAAATAAGGTATATTTTGTGTAGTTTTATGGCTTAGAAAAGTAGAAAACTATCTTTTATGAGGACCTGGGAACAGATTATTCTCATTTTAATGCTTTCCTATGGGAAATTAATTTTTGAGATACACACTTTTCGCCTTACACACTCTGGGAACCAATTACATTCGTAAACCAAGGTATCACTGTATTTTAAATAGCATATTTATCATCCATCTGGTTAGGAAGTACGTGGTCTCATCCCCAAGTAACACGAATGACAAATAGTGCCCCCCTCCTCCAGCATTGAAGTTGCCCGAAAGCCTTCACACAGATGTTTTTTTTTCAAACATGGACAAAAAGAGACTCATTTATAGTTTGCAGGTAGACGCGGATAAAAGACAACCCGCTAACTTGTATCTCATGCACAAGATGGCTACATGGTCACTTTTAACAGGATGGGGGTGGGGGGCAACTACGCGCCAACTCCAAAGTGTTAATGGAAAAACCAACAGTCACGTGTAATTGCCTGATTGTAATTGGAAGGCAGGAGCATGTAAGTGTGAAAAAAGAAGTCAGTAGCCACTTGATCACTGCGAGCTAAAATAAAATTAATGAGAGAGGGTGCTTTTTTTTCTTTCCTTTTTTTCCCCGATGTATGGAATTTCCTTTTTTTTTTCCCCCGCCGCCACGCGCTCGCTCGTGTTCTCTACAAGTATGAAGTGAGCCGAATCACAGCTGTGCCACTTATGCATGAGTATTGGGATTACTGTCACCTTTGTCTGCATATTTTCCTTTGATTAATGTCAGCCAAATGCTGTGTCTTCCAATTGAGAACCTGCTTCATTTGCATGATTTTTTTTCCTTTTTTTTAACTACATGGGTGAAAATTCGGAGATACAGTGATACCTTGGCTTACGAACTTAATTGGTTCCCAGACAGAGTGTGTAAGGTGAAAAGGGTGTATCCCAAAAATGAATTTCCCATAGGAAACCATTAAAATGAGAATAATCCGTTCACAGGTCTCCATAAAATATAATTTTCAACTAAATAAGCATTAAAACTACAAACAATATACCTTATTCTATGTATAATAAATGTGCTATTGTATTGTAATGAAAGAAATACACTGCACTGTATAATAAAGTCGATTTATTTACCTTTGTGATGGTCGTTGATGGCTTGATGGAATGGGGTTCAGACTTCTCTTCCTGTGTCATGAAAGTCCATTTAGGCAATCTTTTTCCAAAAAAGGCCGGTCTCGTCTGCATTAAATACTTGCTGAGGTACGTAGCATTCTTCTTTCACCATTTCGAGGAATGATCCCTTGTAGGCTTCGGCATCTTTACTGTCAGAACTGGCTGTTTCACCATGACGAGTAATGACCTGTTACTCGCTTTAAAATCATCAATAAACGGTGAACTTCCAGGTTGGCGCACCTTTAATAGCTTCTCTGTTGCGAAGGATGGTAGCAATGGTGGACTTAGCATGTCCGTACTGGGCCGCTAAATCAGACAAACGCACACCTCGTTCGTGTTTTTCAGTGATCTCCTTCTTCTCCTTGACTGTAATTTTGTTTTGTGTCTTCTTCGGCTGATCACGAGCCTGTGGTGGGGTCTTTTTCCGTCCCATAACAGCAAAAGTATCTGTAAAAAAATCCTTGGAGACGATCGACGTGTGCACTCACAGAAAGCGGGTGTGGAAAGGTAGGGCGGCCGGGGCGCTCTTCGGTCGTGTGCTTTGGTGTTCTTCCGCCGAAGATTACTCCACCAGCCGTGGTGGGGCGGCGCTCCGTGTTTATCCCGAAAAGTAGTGCTTAATCCAAGGTTTAATTTTCATAAATATAACGTTGGTAAACCGAAAATTTCGTCAGGCAAGGTGTTCGTAAACCGAGGCCCCACTGTACATTAGCGGAGTGTGCCATCCTCGTCGGCATGGCGCTGAGTGATTGTCATCCGAGCAAAAGCATCTCGCTGCCATATGTCTTTTAACAATCGCACCTGTGCGATCTGTTGGTCATTAACGGCGCCTTACTGACCTTATTTACCTTTTTGCACACAAGAGGTGCATTTGCATTCAACGCCTTCAATGGAGGGGATTTAACAACCAGGAGGGGCGGGAGCGGTGGGGTTCGCATTTACCACCCTATTTGTTCAAAAGACTGACATGAAAACGTCAGCGGCAATATGTTTGCGCGCAGGCGGCCATCAGTCGCCGTCTTGAAACATATTACACCGCCCGGCTCCTATTGCTGCCCGGGAGGGTAATTCCCAGATGGTTGGGGTGTGATTAGCTAGTTCACTTAGCTGTTTAGAAATGAGCATCTGGAAACACAGGTTGAATTAACACCGGCGGCGGGCTCATCATTTGCTCTAAATGAGTGTCGTTCAATTAATCGGATTATTCGGCATGCAAAAAAACGATGGGCTAATAGTGTCCGCGGCTAGCGTGGTGGCAGTTGGAGAAGGATCACAAAAAAACAAACCACCAAAAGATCTTATCTTTATTGTATCTTATCTCATCTTATCTTAACGTATCGGAAATTATCGGATCTTATCGTATCGTTGCTTATCGTATCTTATCTTGTCTTAACGTATCGGATCTTATCGGATCTTATTGGATCCTATCGGATTGTATCGGATCTTATCAGATGTTATCGTATCATATTTTATCGTATCTTATCTTAACGTATCGAATCTTCTCGAATCTTATCGGATCTTATCGTATGATAGCTTATCGTATCTTATCTTAATGTATCAGATCTTCCCGGATCTTACCGGATCTTATTGTATCATAGCTTATTGTATTTTATCTTAACGTATCGGATCTTATCGGATCTTATCGGATCGTAGCTTATCGTATCTTATCGTATCGCATGTTATCGTATCTTATCTTTTCTTATCGTATTTTATTGTATCGTATCGGATCGTATCTGATCATATCTTATCGTAACTTATTGTATCGTATTTATCGTATTGTATTGTAATTTGAAGACATCTCAGGCTAATTAGCGCCTTCTACGATGGTCAAACATTTTCAATCTTTTCTATGTATAATTAGCATTGTTAGCAGAGTACAATTTCCCCAAGCGTTTATTTAGTGTCATCAATCCTGGAAGTTTACTGACGCACCTTCCAAGTTTGACAGACTTTGCGTAAAACGAAGCTTAAACGATGCTGACATCTGTCACCATCAATTCAGCCGCTTCGTATATGTTTTTTTTTTCCAGTCTGGTTAATGATGAGTGATATGGACACGAGATGATCGTAATTATCTCCCGCCGTCTCGCGTTCTGTACACGTGTGCATCTTCATTAGCTCAGCCAGCCTCCACTCAACGTACAAACGCTCATGTACTATTCCTTGGAGTGTGAAATTTCCCTCAATGTCTATTTCTGTCCAGCGTCTCAACCCGGGCTCACCTAAGCTCTCCACTGAGTAGTGCAACCGGCGTCCTAATCCCCCCCCCCCCCCCCCCCCCCCCCACCGCCCCTTCCAAACAGAGCTGTCAAGCCAGCCGGCAAACAGAGCTCACCGCTGACTCTCTCTGCGTGATAGGAACGGACCAACAACATAACAAAGGGTGTTTATGGAAAAATAGATGCTTGGCGCAACCGAGCAGAAAGGGCTTAGCGGTGATCAGACCCCCGGCTCTCACCTTTATCCTTCAGCGTTCGCATTGAAATGCAAATATCAAAGCAGGGTTTCCAACCCGCGTGCCACTCACAAATTGAAAAGCAGTTTTTATCTATGCAAATGCAAGCATGGTAATTGAAGTTAATCAATCAATGCTAGCTTTCACTAAAACCTTGGATCATGATTGAATAAAGTCATTATCATTCAGGGGGAAAATGATGAAGTTGTAGACAGCGTGAACCTTATTAAAGGAGGATTTTGAGTAACAATGCCTTAATTTAGCCAGCAGACCCTTTTGTGTCGCTCTCTACTTTCTAACCCCCCCACTCTCTCTCGCCTCTGTTTCTGCATCTTTTATCATTCTTACAATCAATCCTCCATTTTTTTTCCTTCTTAAATGTGTCTTAAATGTGATGCTCATTTTCAAGTCGGACCACTCCGCAGCGTAGCGGCGGCCTTTTTCCAAGGGATTCTGTCGTATTACGTCCTCGGCTTTATTGTGTTGACTCACTTCATTAGGTACACCTGCGCCATCCAATGAAAAGAGACGTATCAATAATCTGACCTTAAAAACAAAAATGCTCTCGTTTTGCCGACGCGGGGCATGTTGACAGAATTTATCAAGAAATAAATAAAACATTGTGGTTCGTGATTGGCTTCTAAATACGTCCATATGGAAATATAGCCAGTATAGTTTTGAGATACAAGTGACTTGACTTGTGATCTTTGGCCATTTTTTAATTTATTTGATTTATGAGCAAAATATATGAGATTACCGTATTTTCCGGTGTATAAGGCGCACCAGAATATAAGGCGCACCCCCAATGAATGGTGTATTTTCAAACTTTTTTTATATACATTTAATTTCTAAGCGCCTTTCAAAGCTCTCAGAGTCATTTTACAGTCAAAGGAGAAGTTTTTTCAGTGGGTGAGCAGCGGCAGTCACACGCGCCAGCGTTCACTCAACCCGGAATTAACTCAAATAGGTAGAAAGCTAGCTAACCAATAGAGAGCTAATAGATAGACATCGAGACAGCCAGCCAGCTAGCTAAATAGCTAGCCATCCATTACCTACATAGCAATCCAATTAGCTATCTGGCTGCCTAGCGAGCTATCTAGCTGCCTAGCGAGCTATCTAGCTAGCTACATCTATTCACTATTTAGGTGGCTGTCTAGCTACATCTATTCACTATCTAGCTGGTTGGCTATCTAGCTAGAACTACACAAAATATACATTACAATAAAGTCTCGTTATATCGATAGTACTGCTTATTATGATACTATTTCTATGAACGCAAGGAGTAAATTTACATGCCGCAGGATCGGATATATCGATAGTCCGGTTATATCGATATTTTTTCCGACTCCCGAGAATATCGATATAACGAGACTTTACTGTATTTTATGTATAATAAATGTGCTATTGTTTTGTAATTAGATAAACTGTACTGTATAATAAAGTCATTTTATTTGCCTTTGTAATGATAGTTCTCAATGGATGGTGAACTTCCAGGTTGCCTCTTGATGATATCCGAGTGAAGTTGCCGTGCTTTCTTGCCAGCTATCTAGCTAGCTATCCGCTAGCCATCTATCTAACTCGCCATCCATCCATTGAGCTATCTATTAGCTATCTGGCTATTAGCTGGCTATATGGCTGGCTGATTTACTTTTTCTTTTTTTTTTTCTTAGCCCCGGCTTCACCTGTCAACCAAGCCATTGGTAATTGAGACTTTCCAAGACGACACAAAGGTAACCCGGCCACGCCGCAGCCCCTCACGGCGGGGCTAGTTAAAGGCCTCTTCGGTTTGTCACCGAGTTTAATATGCACCCTCCATAATTATGCAGGATTCACAGTGCTATCAAACTGCAATTCAAATTAGTTCAGGATTAAAGGCACAGAACAGTAGCGCTTCCTTAATTGCATTGTACTGTGCTGATCACATTCAAATCGCCATTACTCATTCCCTCTGCGGAGCAATAAGTCAGAGGGATTAATACTGAGGCAGGTGACAGGGCCAAGCCATTAAAAGGCAGTTATGCAGAAAGCATGGCCGCTTTTATTCACGTTAATGAAATCAGCCAAATGAAACTGTAATAGATTTATCAAAGCTCAGATGGATTTGCAGTAAATCAGTTGGATTCAGCCAATCAAAGTGGACAATGGAGATAGTTTGCAGCCGCGACGCTTGGATAGCGGGCGTCGACATGTGACAGGCGCTGATATTCTTCTTGGGAAGGATTTGGGGAACGCCCGGTACCCATGAGCTATTCCCACGGCGACTCCATTCGCCGGGCCAAACGGTGCCAGCGGCTGATAAAAAAACCTATTGCCCGCCTTTCCGCAGAAGCGCCACATTCTTCTCGGCAATTTATGAGCCCCCGGTCGACCATTCTGGCTTGTTGTACAGCGAGCGAGCGAGCATTAGAAGCGAAATTCACTTACATCAAGCGGATTAGTGAGAAGGAGGAGAGGATCCGGAGGACGTGGCTCGCCGGCGCCTCCGCTGGGCCAGCGCAGGCGCCCGCTAAATGAGCTTGGAGCATTTGCGCGGACTTCTTCAAATCGGACAAATACAGTGATACCTTGGCTTACGAACTTAATTGGTTCCCAGGCAGAGTGTGTAAGGCGAAAAGTGTGTATCCCAAAAATTAATTTCCCGTAGGAAATCATTAAAATGAGAACAATCCGTTCCCAGGTCACCGTAAAACATAATTTACTACTTACTAATTTTCATAGCCTTAAAACTACACACAATATACCGTGTATAATATTATATATATATATATATATATATATATATATATATATATATATATATATATATATATATATATCTTTCATCACTTTGCTGCTGTGAAATGTAAATTTCTCCACTGTGAGACTAATAAAGGCAAATCCAATTCCAATATATATATATATATATTGTATAATAAATGTGCAATGGTATTATAATTAAAGAAATAAACTGTACTGTATAATAAAGTCATTTTATTTTCCTTTGTGATGGCCGTTGATGGCTTGATGGAATGGAGTGGTTGGTTTCATCAGCATTAAACACTTGATGAGGAACGTAACCTTCTTCTTTCATCATCTTGAGGAATGATACATTGTAGGTGCTTTCTCTGCGATAATTTTACCTTGTTCCTCATCAATTGTGTTCTGTTTAGCTAGGTTGATAGCTTTTTGCATCAAGTGTACAGATGGCTTGTGCGGGTTGTTTGTGAGCCTGATTGATGATCCCATCCCATTTTTAACCTTGCAGTCTACACTCTTTGAACTACTATCAAAGTTGAAACTCTCACTGTCGTCTTTAATGTTCAATCCCCCCCCCCCCTCACTGCTGCGTTCTTGACCAATCACGTTGCTTTAACCAAAGACTGAGGGTGAGGAATAGAAGACAAAATCAGTCAGCTGCCATTTTGTTGTTCGGAGAACGGGCTCGTTCGCGAACGACACATCACTCATTGTGGCGCTCCGTGTGTATCCTAAAACAAGTTTTTATGCCAGGGTAAAATTAAACTAATTTTTCATATTTTTGTTGTGTGCTATGTATGTATTATGTGGAGAGTATTCAATATTTATAAAATTCATAACAGCTGTACAAGGCGAATCTTAAAGCGATTGGGTTTGGAATGTGTTCACCGCATTGAAAAGGGGTCCACTGAACCCCCACATCCTGGCCTCCAAACTAAAATGATGAAATGACCTGAGCCCAAATGACATTATTTTTAAATGCGTTCTTAATGAGTCGTCCGCTGTAAAATATAAATTTCGATTACATCCAATTAACCCCAATCAGCGCCACCTAATCTCCACCCCCATTTTTTTTAATTTTATTTAATGGTTGGCTGCCTTTTCAACCATTGATTAGGCTGAATGAGCAGCACTTCTAAATGACCACCTCCAAGGCGACAGGAAGTGTTGGCCTTAATAGCCACGGCGTGGCCATTCCACCTGTGTGTGCACATCTCGCCGCTTTAACAGGCAAGATCAACTTTAATATCGCCCGGGCTGACGGGAACCTCTCCCGACATTGATTTAGACTTCACAGCGTTGACTTCCGAGAGAAAATGTTAAGTAGAAATCTGCCATCCATGAAGGCTGCCTCATTATTTTCTAATTACAATGTATTTAGGCCCTCCAGTCGGCACGCATGATTATACATAATGCCGCTCAAATTTGTACGCGCTACGTGGAGAGTCCGTAAAGGGGAGCGTTAGAGTGCGTTTTTAGCCCACGTTGAAACAAAATGCTGAAAAGCCGAGACCTGCCGGCCATCACGAGAGCCATCACCAAGCGTTTCGCAATCTCTTGACATTTTTTTGAAATTTGAGTCTACCAATTGACAAAATCAGCCTAAAGGAAAACAAAATGGAGGTAATTGTTTTCATCAAAAAAAAAAAAAAAAAAAAATTTATTTATTTATTTATTTAACAGTTTATTTCTTTAATAGTTTATTTATTTAATAGTTTACCTGTGTAGTATTTATTTATTTATTTATTTATTTATCCGTTTATTTACTTATTATATTTTTTTATTTATTTACTTATTTAATTGTTGACGTAGTTAATTGCTTCCTTGTGTAATATTTATTTATTTATCTATCAATCTCTATATTTATTGTCTTTTTATTTAGGATAATTTTTATTAATTTACTTATTTAATTCTTTACATAGTTATTTATTTATTTATTTATTTATTTATTTATTTATCTCTATATGTATTTATTTACGTATTTATTGAATTAATTAATTAGCTGTTTATTTATTTATTTATTTAAGAGTTTACTTGTGTAGTATGTATTTATTAATGAAATAATCTATATATTTATGTATTTATTATATATTTTAATGTATTTACTTATTTAATTATTTAGTTAATTGTTTACTTGTGTATTATGTATTTATTTATTGATCACTATATGTATTTATGTATGTATAAGTAATTGAATAATTAATTGGCCATTTATTTATTTAAATCATTACTTGTATACTATTTATTTATGTATTATTTTTATTTATCTATCTATATATGTATGTAGTATTTATTTATTTTATTGTTATTTATTTACTTAGTTAATATTTTACTTAGTTAATGGTTTACTTGTGAAGTATTTATTTATTTATCTATATATTTATGTATTTATTTAATTCATTATTTAATTGTTTCACTTTTATTTATTGATTTATTTATCCGCGTATCTGTCTATTTATTATTTATCCATCTATGAATGTATCTATGACTGGGTGGGAATCTGGCATTTCAGAGGGACTGTGTGAAGACTTTTTTTATATCCATTGCATATCATCAGTCTAAGATTGGAATGCGGCAGCCATTTGCCTGTTTTGTCTTTTTCCTCAAAAAAAAAAAAAAATGTGGGCAACTGCACAAGAGCGACAATGCAGATTAGAACTAAAATCAATGGTCTATTTCACCAGAAGCATCCTCCCGCCTTCCCTTTTGGCAGCCGACATCGGGATAAGCCCTCCCACGCACTCGGCCTTGAGGATTTCTCTCTTCTTTGGAGGAATTTGCTATTGCGTAACACCCAAGCGGCGGGCTAGCGGCGACAATCTTCTCGACGCAAGCCCCCCCCCCCAAAAAAAAAAAAAATGTATCAGAACTTCAGTTTCACCAGTGCGCTGGCTAAGACGGCGGCGTCGTTTCGAGAGCTTTGTCAAAATCACAACAAAAAATAAAACTTGTAAAGAGCCGCTACGGTCAACATGAGCGATGGATTAAAGGACAACCGGCACCTCCGGACAAGTGGCGTCCATACTTTGTAAAATGACTTCAAATGACTTCTACTGAGCGTATTTTACAAAGATTCCAGCACATATAGCTAGCTATATTTTACCTTTTAAGACTCTCGCTGAATATTCAGAAAGTCTTGTTTTCAAGTTGATGACAATACCCTAAGTGACGTCACCGAAGGAACGCCCCTGACCGAGAAAGCGACACACAATGCATTTTGGGTACTTTGTTTGGTCTGAAAACATTGTATTGATGGCGAAATTAGAAGGAAAAAACATAAATAACGCGATGGTGAATCGTTGTGTGTAGCAGCCAATTGCGGTAACACGCATAAAGATGTAAGTTGACACAAATTCCAGAGAAGAAGAGGAAGGATTAAAAGAAGAGGAAGAGTAATCAGTAAAAAAGCTTGCTATCTAGCTTGCTAGCTATTAGCTATCTTGCTGGTTTGCTAGCTAGCTAGCTAGCTAGCTAGCTATTAGCTATCTATTGGCTAGCCAGCTAGTTTTCTATCTGAGTTACTTCAGGGTTGAGTGAATGCTGGCGCGTGTGGCTGCCGCTGCTCACCCACAGAAAAACTTGTCCTGGGACTGTAAAGTGACCTTGAGAGTTTTGAAAGGTGCTTGTAAATGAAATTTATTATTATTATTATTATTATTATTATTATTATTATTATTATAATATTGGATAAATCAGCCCATTTCCAACGGAGCTTGTTCGCCATTTTGTGCATTTTCTGGGCGCTACATTGCTGTCATTGACGGCTCAAATTGATACGGAAGGACTTTTTTAATCGATGGCAAACATTTATGCTTTCCTCTTCAGAACTATTGGAATCATATTCATAATTGGATGAGTAACAAAAAAGCATCTTCTCCGAATCTGAACTCTTTGAAGCTATTGTTTTGATTCTGGAGCATGGCAGTTTGTGAAGGAGTATCCTGGCGTGATGTCACAAACAAGGGGGTGGGACTTTCTGAATCTGCTCAGTTTTGAGCTAATTTTCGGACAGTTTTGGGACACTAAGTCATTTTTATTGGTGTTTTGTATTTGACTAAAAATATCATCCTGCGTGTTTTGGGTATTTTCGATGCTAGAAAACGTTTTTCTGAGGTCAGTTAGCAAACAAAAAAATGGTGTCGGTTGTCCTTTAAGCAGAGGCACAATACGTCTTTGGAACGGCCTTCATCTGCGATTGTCTGGCCGCATCCAAACACGCCAGCTCTTCACTTTGACAGCGTGCATAAGAAAATAATTGCTTTATTTATAGTCGGTATGAAATTAAGCACACGTAATAGCCGAAGACAGCGCGGTTTAATCAAGCCCCCCCCCCTCCCCGTGATTCATGCTCGCAATCGGCATGGCAAAGTGAAAACGGGCCCCCCCCCTGCATTAAATACATTCCCTTATGACTCTATAAAGGCAAGTGGTCGGGCGCGCCAAACCACAGGTCATAAATTGACGGTCGTAAAAACAGCAACTGCGGCGACAGATACAGAAATTGAAAGCCGGCAACAAACATCGGACGCCGTTCGGCGTCGTAAAGTGCGACACAATTACGCTTCTCGGGCTGCGCTCCGATTGGCTCGCCAATTGAATGCTTCAATGCACGATTTTTGCCGCGGATCATATGATCGAATTCGTGTTTTGAGACTTTTGTCTTACAGCAGCGGGAAGAAAATATGTACAAAAACATTTATTTTATTACCAAAAAGTTAATTTTGAAGTTGAACAACTCCATTTAAAATAGATTTCAATACAAATACAAATACAAATGATAAAAATAAATATAATAATAAAAATAAAAATACTGCAATAAAAATAAAAATGACTAAAATAATAATGATTAAAATAATAATGATAAAAATAATAATCATAATCATAATAATAATAATAATAATAATGATAATGTTAATGAAGATAATGATAATAATGATAATACTAATAATGATAATAATGGTAATAATTATAATAATGATAAAAATACAAATACAAATAAAAAAATAAAAATGATAATAAAAATTTAAATGATAAAAATAATAATGATAAAAATAATTATAACAATGGTAATAATAATAATAATAATAATAATAATAGTAATAATTATAATAATGGTAATAATTATAATAATGATAAAAATACAAATACAAATACAAATTAAAAAATAAAAATGACAATAATAAAAATTTAAATGATAAAAATAATAATGATAAAAATAATGATAACAATGATAATAATAATAATAATAATAATAATAATAATAATAATCTTTTCCTTTCGGCTTTTCCCCTCAGGGGTTGTCACAGCGAATCAATGTCCTCCATCTATCCCGGTTTTGTGCATCCTCTTCTCTCACACACAATAATAATAATAATAATAATAATAATAATAATAATAATAATAATAATAATAATAATAATAATAATACATTTCATTTATAAGCACCTTTCAAAACTCAAGGTCACTTTACAGTCACAGGATAAGTTTTTCAGTGGGTGAGCAGCGGCAGCCACACGCGCCAGCGTTCACTCAACCCGGAAGTAACTCAAATAAATAGAAAGCTAGCTAGCTAACCAGATAGCCAATAGATAGCTAGCCAACCAGCGAGATAGTCATATAGCTCATACATAGCTAGCTAGTCCGTCAACCCCTCCCCGCCCCCATCTTCAATTTAAAAAAAAAAAGGCTCTCCCAAGGTAAAACGTTTGTAAGATAAAGCGTTCGTAAACCGAGGTATCATTGTATTCTGTGGGTCTTGCAATTTGAGTGAAAATGACAAAAACCCTGGCACAGGAGTGCACATCGTATGGCAGTGACTGAATTCATCTTTTGATGTGACCCAGTACCAAATGACTTGCGGACCGCTGACGGACCGCAGCCCGGGGTTTGGGGACCACTACCCTGGAGCATCACTTACATCTTGACAGCGATGTCCGCCGAACGCGGCATCAATCCCACTCATGGGTTTGACCTGCGTGAGATGCGGAAAGGCTGATTGGAGCATTAAGGTGCGAAGGCCCGCGACACTGCGATGACATGAGGTGTGGGAATCAAAGTAATTGGGACGGACTTTCGGATTTGGAACTTGGTGCTTTATTTCGATGGTGACTCAGATTCTTTATGACGGAAGGTTGCGGGATAATGAGATGGAGATGGAGAAGCCAGGCGGCCTCGGCGTTGTTCATATGCTTAAAGGACAACCGACACCATTTTTTTTCTTTCCTAACTGACATCAGAAAAACGTTATATAGCATCTAAAATACCCAAAATACGCAGGCCAATGCAAAACACCAATAAAAATGACTGAAAGTGTCCCAAAACTACTTCAAAATGACCTCAGAAAGTTTCCGTTTCAGAAGGTCCCGCCCCCTTGTTCGTGACATCACGCCAGGACGTCTTGCCTTGCTCTAGAATCAAAACAATGGCTTCAGATTCGGAGAAGATGCTTTCTTGTTATCAATAAGATTCAAATAGTTCTGAAGAGGAAAGCATACATGTTTGCAATCGATTAAAAGAGTCCTTCCGTATCAATTCGAGCCGTCAGGACTCCAATGTAGCATCCCAGAAAATGCACAAGATGGCGCCCGAGCTCCGTTGGAAACGGGCTGATTTGTCTGCTGGGAATTTGTGTCAACTACTATCAAATAGTAGTCTTTGTGCAACACACGATTCACCATCGCGTTATTTATGTTTTTTACTTCTAATTTCGCCATCAACATGAAATTTTCACACCAAACAAAGTACCCAAAATGCATTGTGTGTCACTTTCTCGGTCGGGGGCGTGCCCTCCGTGACGTCACGTCAGGAACCGTCACCAACTCAAAAACAAGACTTCCCGAATATTCAGCGCGAGACATAAAACGTAAAATATAGCTATAGGTGCTGTAGGGCCCTTGCGACATTTACATTTTTTTTTGCTTTACTGTACAATAGCCACCATTTTTGTCGTTTACCTTTATTTCAATGAATTGTTTGAGATGAAGAAATGACCAGGATAGTCTTCTATTTAAATGTCTTACATGATCACCATAGTATTGATTTTAGATATTTTTCTATTCATTTAATCTGAAAACCAAATTTCGCCAACTTTTTTGATGTCTATACAGGAAGTAAAAAAAAAAAAAACGACAATTCCCATTTAACTGTATCAAAGCGGTTGGAGTGGAGGGGCAGTGTCGGTGACGGGCTTTATGGGGGTGGGAGACCTTTGACCTCTTGGCACCCATAACAGAAGGTATATATCTCTGGAGGGTCAATTAGCATTTTCCTATAGCTTGATCTTGTTTGTTTAACTTGACACAGTGAAGAAAGGGCTGACATTGAGCGGAATCTGCTGCATTAATGTGTTTCATGTTCTGCATTCATCATTGTCACCGACCGCCGCTGTCATCGGAGAAAAGGAAGGCAGGAAGGCGCTGTTTGTGAGTGAACCCCCCCCCCCCCAAAAAAAAAGAAAAAAAAAATAACTGTGAGTCTAATTAAAAGTACATTTGGTTATGCTTTTTTGCACTTAAATGTCTTATTTACAATTTGGCATTAAACAGAAATGTAAAGAAAAGGAAAAAACACGGTGAGACTGAAGCAACGTAAACATACCGTTACCAACATCAATACGGTAGTTTCACCCAAAAACAGCCTCTACTGTAATAATAATAATAATACATAAATAAAATTAATAATAATAAAAAATAAAAAATAATAAAATAAAATAATAACAAAAAATACTACTACTACTACTACTAATAATACTTATAATACATTTCATTTATAAGCGCCTTTCAAAATTCTCAAGGTCACTTTACAGTCACAGGCTTAGTTTTTTTGTGGGTGAGTAGTGGCAGCCACAAGTGCCAGTGTTCACTCAACCCGAAAGTACAAGTAGATATTGTAGCGCCTTACAATGTGGTGTAACTTATACTTGGAAAACGTTGATACTGTATATTGATATATTATATCATGAAAACGTTGTTCATTCATATGGGGTGCGCCTTATACTACGGTGCAACTTATATATGGAAAAAGTTTAAAAATACACCATTATATACTTCAGTGCGCCTTATACACTGGAAAATATGGTATTTGTTAGCTTTCTTTCATAGTTTGTTAGCAATAAGCTAAACGGATTTCGTCAAAGCAAAGCTTTGTTGTTTTGATCACGTACCGTGTAATTCACAGGTGTCAAAGTCAAGGCCCGCGGGCCAAATCCGGCCCGCCACATCATTTTTTTCGGCCCGCGAAAGCAAATCAAACTTGTTAAATTGCACGATGATTGCTAAAATCTGAGCCAAAATTTCACATTTTTGGATGTCAACCACAATAAAAGTCATTATTCTTGACTTCAGATTTGAAAACGAGTTATTCATTAATTTGCTGTGTGCTCTATATGTAATATTTGAAGGGATTTAAACATTCTAATGGGTTCCCCAAATTCATAACGGCCCTCGAGAGGAAACCATAACTACAATGTGGCCCGCGGCAAAAAAATGACTTTGACACCCCTGGTGTAATTGTTTATGTTTAGATTGGCAAATAGGAGGTTGAAGCTTTTGTTTTGAAAAAAAAAAAAAAACGATCTGCCAAACCGCAACTTGCCGTGAAGCGAATTCCCGCATTAACGACTTGCCTTTCAAATGTTGGCTCTCACGTCAAAGCAAAGTCGGATGGCACGTGTTTACCCGTCACCACCGCGGTAAACAAAGTAGTCCACCCGATGCGTTCCCGTGGCTTATTATGAATGTCGCTGACCGCGGCGACCACAACGGCAATAATCCCGTAACGTCTCTTTCCCCCCGTACCGCTCCCTCAATTCCGATTGCGGTATTCCCGCGCATGCATTGGATTGACCTGACATTAACCCAAATACATTTGATCTTTAAGAGCCATAAATTGTCTTTTTGTCATTAGCATAGGTTAATGACGGAGATTTTAGCTCCGTAGCGTTTAACCACGTTGAGATTGCAATAATAACAAAAAGCGACGCACAAAAAAGCCATTCATGCCGCCGGCGCGAGCGCTAAATAGGCATTGTTTTGATCTGGCTATTCCTGTCGGGACTTGTGTTTGCATTGCTGGATTATCAGCACGCTTACCTCAGCCGCACTTGTGATACGGCCCGATTTTGCTGAGGCGGGCGCAAACCGTGCCCTTCCTGGCATTCTCTGAAAAGTAAGTCAGCAAACGTGCGGGACTTTAAGGTTTTTTTTTTTTTTCCAGACAATAGTGTTATTTTTTTGTTTTGTTTTTGGGGTGGGGGTGAAGAGAAGAACTCTTTCTTGGTTGACCGTTTCAGGTCAACTTGGATCGAATTCATTTTGATCATCTTTGTTAGCGGAACAGAGGGGGTTGAAAATGTACACATGTATCTCTAATTTTATTACCATATTTTCCAGTGTATAAAGCGCACCGGAGGATAAGGCTCACCCTCAATGAATGGTGTATTTTCAAACTTTTTCCACATATAAGGCACACCGGAGTATGAGGTGCACCCCCAATGAATGAAACATGTTTTCATGATATAATATATCAATATACAGTATCAATGTGTTCCAAATACAGTGATACCTCGGTTTACGAACCCCTTGGCTGATGAACTTTTTGTTTTACGAACGTTAAATTTATGACAATTTTAACCTTGACATACGAACTATTTTTCGGGATACACACGGAGCTGCCACAATGAGTAGATTGTCTTCTACTCCCCGCCCCCAGTCTTCGGTTAAAGCCACCTGATTGGTCAAGAACGCAGCAGTGAGGGGAGGTGGTTTAAACATTAAAGGTACAGAGAGAGAGTGAGGAAATGAATAGAAAACAGTGAAATTTGGACTCGTTTCAACTTTGATAGTTCAAGGGCAGAGTGTAGACTGCAAGGTTAAAATATCCCATTAATCAGGCTCCACAAATAACCCGCACAAGCCATCTGTACACTTGATGCAAAAAGCTATCAACCCAGCTAAACAGAACACAGTTGATGAAGAACAAGGTAAAATGATGGCAGAGAAAGCACCTACAAGGGATCATTCCTCAAGATTGTGAAAGAAGAAGGCTGCGTTCCTCATCAAGTGTTTAATGCTGAGGAAACAGGTCACTCCGTTCCATCAAGCCATCAACGACCATCACAAAGGTAAATAAAACAACTTTCTTATGCAGTACAGTGTATTTCTTTAATTGTAATACCATAGCACATTTATTATACATAAAATAAAGTATTTTTGTGTAGTTTTAAGGCTTAGAAAATTAGAAAATTATGTTTTATGGGGACCTGGGAACGGATTATTCTCATTTTAATGGTTTCCTATGGGTAATTAATTTTTGAGATACACACTTTTCGCCTTACACACTCTGTCTGGGAAACAAGTTCGTAAGCCAAGGTATCACTGTATAAATTGCACCACATATTATATATTTAATAATAAAATATATTTTATTTATGCTAATTTGCAAGGATTTCGAATTGTCCCCCTTCTTTCATGTGACATCTGCGCCATGAAAAATCTGATTTTCTCAGTTTCTGTGGGGTCGGATCACTCTGCCCTGGCTCTCCAGATGTTTGGGCCACCTGGAATAAAGGCACAGAAAGAAAAACAAAACCTGGCCGGTGTGATGCAGCCAGACTCCAAACACGGCCTTCCGACTGATGGCGGCCCCCATGGTGCGCCACGCTGCATTTAAATCGCACCTTTTGATACTGGATCAATACCAGGGATTAACAGTCCGCTCACTCATGGGCAGATGCTGCTGGGAGACAGCATGCTTTGACTGTGATACATTATTTGGCACAACTAAACAAAGAATTTAGCCCAATTCCAACCGTTTTGTGACTTTTTTTTTTTTCACCAAAGGTCATGCGTGCGTTGTCAAAAAATATCAGCATATTGACCTTTTTAAACATTCCGGAAACATTGAAATCACAGATTAGGCTTTCTTGCCGTGTGGGGCGGAAAAGGGTTAAAATTTAGCACAGCGAAATTGGTGTAAGAATTTACATACATAAAGAAACAGATAAATATCAATAAGCGACAATTTTTTTTTTCCGATAAATATTGGCTCCTGTTTACGTTTGACTTGACATGTGCAAAAATGTCTCCACTACAGTGCCAGGGTTTGTGTCATTTTCACTCAAATTGCAGGACACGCAGCAGGGCGATGGTACGAAATCAGCATTTAGTGTGAATATTTCCTAATAGCTAGCTAGCTATCTAGCTAGCTATCTCGCTCGCTAGCTCTTTGCTATCTAATTGCTATCTAGCTCATTGGCTGGCTAACTAGCTAGCTATTTATTAGCTATATGGCTAATCTAGCTGGCTGGCTTGTTATCTAGCTGGCTAGCTATTGGCTATCTCTTACTTAGCTAGCTAGATTTTTATCTATTTGAGTTACTTCTGGTTTGAGTGAACGCTGGCGCCTGTTGCTGCCGCTGCTCACCCACAGAGAAACTTATCCTGTGACTGTAAATAATAATAATAAAAATGTTCATTTCTAAATGCCTTTCAAAGTTTTGAAAGGTTCTTATAAATGAAATATATTATTATTATTATTATTGTTATTATCATTATATTGACATTTAGGACTACATAAACTTAACTTCAGCATAAGAAACCTTAGACCTTGCATCAGAAAAAAAGTTAATTCCTAAATTATGTGGATCTGGAGTTATCTGACCTTGAAATGGGGGCGGGTGTACAAAATAAAATACGAAACTGATCTATATAGCGCTTTAACAACAGCTGAAGCTGAAACAAAGTACTAACATGGACACAAGGCAAATACTGCCCCCTCATGGAAGGCAAAAACATTGCCAGAGGTCGGACCAGCGCTTTATCGGCACCCCTACCCCGCCAGAAAAACCAAAACTCGAACAAATTTGCGAATGCCGCTTCAAATACCGTATAAATTCGGGAATGGCAGCGAATGAGTTAACACCAACAATACATCCGCTATACACCAAATTTAAATAATGTAATCACATGTGCATGTTTGCCAATTGTTTTTATGTCTCCTAACATAGTGACATATGAAAAAAAAAAACCATTAAATATTAATCCATGATTGTATATTGATTGGGAAAAAAAAATAGCTGCCACCGTAATGGCCCGGTTGATATTTCGGGAATCAAACAATGACAAAGTCGTTACCAAAGGTCATTTTTTAAACATTTATGGCGGCTGAGTAGCAGAAGGCCTCGCGTGGGCCATAAAAAGATGAAGACCAGGGTGGATATTTGTGATGCGTGAACAACATCTCGAGAGGTAGAGTCAACCAAAGCCATTGGTTCTTCAAATAGGTCTCAGGAAGTAGATGAAGACTAAAAAAGGCGGCCCAAATAGAAAATGTAAACAATTAACAGTGATACCTCCGCTTATCAACTTAATTGGTTCCCCGAAAGTGTGTGTAAGGTGAAAAGTTGGTCTGCCAAACCTTTATTTCCCATAAGAAACCATTAAAAATGAGAGTAATCCGTTCCCAGGTCCCCACAAAACATAATTTTCTACTAAATAAGCCTTAAAAGTACACAAAATATACCTTCTTTTATGTATAATATATGTGCTATTGTATTGTAATTAAAGAAATAGACTGTACTATATAATAAAGTTGTTTTATTGACCTTTGTGATGATAGTTGTCAATAAATGATTCGAGTTCATCATACATTTTGGACAGCCACCCTCATTTCAAGCTCATATAACTCCAGACCCATATAATTTAGGAATTAACTCTTTTTTTCTGATAAAAGAAAAGAGTCTAAGGTTTGTGTATTTTCTACTATTACTATTACTACTACTACTATTACTACTCATTTTCTACTAAATAAGCCTTAAAACTACACAAAATATACCTTATTTTATGTATAATAAATGTGATAGTCTTGTCATTAAAGAAATAAACTGTACTGTATTAAACGACTTTATTATTAAAGTCGTTTTATTGACCTTATTATATTTACAATTTTTTTACTATATTATTATTATTAGTATTATTTATTATGTTATTTTATATTATTTTCATATTTTCTATGTATTATTGTCTATTATGTTACTTCCGGGTTGAGTGAACGCTGGCCCGTGTGGCAGCCGCTGCTCACCCGCAGAAAAAATATCCTGTGACTGCGTCCTTGAGACTTTTGAAAGGTGCTTAGAAATGAAATGTATTATTATTATTATTATTATTATTATTATTATTGTTATTATAAGCAAACACACAGTACCTTGGTTTGTGATTTAAGCTTCTCAAATCATTTTTCTCCATTGAAATGAATGGAAATGCCATTAATCTGTTCCAGCCTGAGCATATTATCATTATCATTATCATTATCATTATCATTATCATTATCATTATCATTATTATCATTATTATTATTATTATTATTATTATTATAAGCAAACACACAGTCTCTTGGTTTGTGATTTAAGCTTCTCAAATCATTTTTCTCCATTGAAATGAATGGAAATGCCATTAATCCGTTCCAGCTTGAGCCTGCCAAGAAGGAGACAAAGTTTGAATGTCATCCCTTTGCGCCAAGAGTTCGCCCGAGATCAAACGAACGAAGGCCTTGCTAGCTTGTCACAGCGCTTCTCCACATTCAAGCCTCACACCACCATCTCCCCTTCAGGCACGGCGGCCGGGCTGACGTGTGGCGTATGTCTGGGCGAGAATCTGCTAAAAGTCCCGTGGTCATCAAATGAGCAACGGCAAGCCAGCGGCTTGAGAAAAGTAGAGAGGCGAAGGAAAAAAAAATAGGGGAGTGGGTTAGCGGGGGTGCAAGTGTGAAGTGATGGAGGAGTCCGTCCTTGCCTGTGGTGGTGCTCCTTGGCTTATTTGTCTGAGGAGAAAACAGGGTCCTTGGACCAGAGGGCTTTGTCACAACGTGTGAAGGTGACACCTCGGAGGACCTCGAACGCATTCGGACGACGCGTTTCCTGAAGGGGGAAAAGCAGTGACGCCCGTCGTGGCCGCATCTCACGGTGACACTTGATTTCGAGCCCTCGGATGCCTTCGCGGACTCCACCGCTCACTTTTCGTGACGGTTTGAACGCACCCTTTTGTTCACTTCTCGCAGCCATACAACTTTGCGGTTTAGCGCGGCAGGCAAAAAAAAACGGCATTCAGAGTTTATGAGTCAGGCGAACAAAGGAGGCATCAGTGAGAAGTGCTCGGCCTTCGCGATGGCAGTATGAAAACGATTTCTACTTCTGGCTGGACGATCTTTTG
The DNA here is from genome assembly GCF_051943395.1 of Hippocampus bargibanti. NCBI lineage: Eukaryota > Metazoa > Chordata > Actinopteri > Syngnathiformes > Syngnathidae > Hippocampus > Hippocampus bargibanti. Next base: position 1,660,942 of record NC_142741.1, on the reverse strand, counting down.
AGCCCACGTGTCTGGAGAAAACACCACCGGTCGTTCAGTGACCCCTGCAAATTCGGGTACAGTGATACCTTGGCTTATGAACTGAATTGGTTCCCAGACAGAGTGTGTAAGGCAAAAAGTGTGTATCCCAAAAAATAATTTCCCATAGGAAACCATTAAAATGAGAATAATCCATTCCCTGGGCCCCACCAAACATAATTTTCTAATTTTCTAAGCCTTAAAACTACACAAAATAGACCTTATTTTACGTATAATAAATGCGCTATACTATTATAATTAAAGAAATAAACTGTACTGTATAACAAAGTCTTTTATTTACCTTTGTGATGGTCGTTGATGGCTTGATGGAATGGAGTGGCCGGTTTGATCAGCATTAAACACTTGATGAGGAACGTAGCCTTCTTCTTTCACCATCTTGAGGAATGATTCCTTGTAGATGTTTTCTCTGCCATAATTTTACCTTGTTCCTCATCAATTGTGTTCTGTTGAGCTGGGTTGATAGCTTTTTGCATCTAGTGTACAGATGGCTTGTGAGGGTTATTTGTGGAGCCTGATTGCTGGGAATTTTAACCTTGCAGTCTACACTCTGCCTTTCAACTATTGAAGTTGAAACTCTCTCACTCTTCACTGTTTCTACTTTGTAATTTTCTAAGCCTGTAAACGTTTTCCGTCGACTTGTAGCTGCTTCATTTTTTCCGATCAATCATTTCTTCTTTGTCAATTTCAGAGCGCCATCGAGTGGACAAGCCGGGCATTGCACGCGTCGAAAGTCTGAAAAGAGGTGGATTCTTCAGAACAGGTAACTAAAATTCCTTGTCATCGTAGCGTTTTGTGGCTGTGTAGTCGTGTCTTAGGTGAAAATCGAAAAAAACATCGTAAAAAACAAAATAAACGTACAGATTCCAGGTTTAATCAAGAATGTAAAGTTCAAATGTTTTACTGTAAATAGCTGGACAAAACGACGTCTCGTATCTATGTTTGCATTGTCGACGATCCTCACATCCCATCGGAACAGAAATTAGCTTGGCGCAGTCGGCGATGAGTTAATATTGAGAAATTGCGAAAGTGCGGAAACAAGTCTCCCACGGACTAATCTTGTGCTGAGCGCAGCCATGATAACGATGATGGATTAGAAATACACCATCGTATTGGGATTACAGTGCGATTAACTGGAGGAGGGTGGAGGAAGAGGGTGGGGGTTTTGGGAAGGGGGGGGGGGGGAGTCTTGAGGAGGCAGACCGACCATCAAGCTAATCAATCAAATAATGGCGACAAGCCCTTGTCTCCTGGAAACAATTAGAGCACTTGTGTGGAATCAATAGCCCCCTGCATTCTGTTTAGATACCCAGCGCTCACTCTTTTCAATAAAGCCTCCAACGATTTTCACTAAGCCCGCCCAGTCGGCAGAAAGGGGCCATTTCAGGCCGGGCGGTGGGGAACAAAATACATCAAACGGGCTCCGGGAAGGTCCTCGTCAAAATTGATCATGTGACAAGGGGTTGTTAGTTATTTATTCATTTGTTTATTTATGGATGTGTGCATGAATTCATGTATGTACTGTATGCATGAATGCATGTATATACTGTATGTATGTATGTATGTATGTATGTATGTATGTATGTATGTATGTGTGCATGTATGTATGTATGCATGCATGTATGTACTGTATGTATGCATGTATGCACTGTATGCATGTATGTACTGTACGCATGTATGTACTGTATGTATGCATGTATGTACTGTATGTACGCATGTATGTACTGTATGCATGTATGTACTGTACGCATGTATGTACTGTATGCATGTACAGGTGTGCATGTACAGGTATGTATGTACAGCGATGTTTGTACGTATGTATGTACGTATGTATGTATGAATGTATGCATGTGTGCGTGTGTATGTATGTATGCATGCAATAAATAAATACATAAATAATATTTATTTATTTATTTACTTGCGCGCGCACACACACACACACACACACACACACACACACACACACACACACACACACACACACACACACACACATATATATTCATTTTATTTATGTATTTATATTTATATAGGTCATTATTGAATGTCCCACACCAGTTTGCAAATATAATGGGGATGGCGGGAGCTTTTTTTCTTCTGGAGTGTTTTTTCGGGCGAGGCGGGCACGGGCGTGAGGGTGGGGTGGATCCAAAACCAGACATGGTGACATCGGAAAGAAAAGCAAAGTAAGCGTTGGGATCAAAGCGCTTCATAAAGTTGCTCCGAGAAATAGTCTTGCATGGTGGAGGTGTATTCCTGTTGCCAACACCCCCCACATGCATAATTAAAGGGAGAATTTGTATCTGTCTGCACTCTGTGGCCTCTTGATGAATTAATATCTGGGTGGAAGTGCGACACAGCCATCAGATTAGCTCATTTATTTCTGTCAGCTTGCTTGCTCCATCAGCTATTTGTAAATCGGCGAGAGTCGGATTGGAAGACTGTGAGGGAGTGTTGGATGGAGGGAGGGAGGGAGGGAGGGAATTGTGGGCGGAGGGGGGGGGGGATTTGGAGATTGTTGGACATGTATTTATGATCATAAATGGCTGTTATGAATTATGTCTGATGCCTATTGTGCCTCAAGTGGAAGCGTATGGTGACAACTCATTTTTTTAGGGTGGGGGTGTGTGTGGACAGTTGACAGCGGGATACTCGGAAAACAGCCATCAAGTATGTTTGTAAATTCCAACGTATAATTGATTGGGGTGAAAGCGTTCCAGATTTAAAGAAAAAAAAAAAAAAGGATTATTGGAAATAATAATAACTCATTCACTGCCAGACGACGTGCAAAAATGTGTCCACTCCAGTGACAGAGTTTTTGTCATTGTCACTCAATTTGCAGGACCCACAGAATATTGATTTTTAGGATTACATAAACATTAAATGCGGCGTAAGAAACCTTAGACTCTCTTCTTTCATCAGAAAAAAATGAGTTAATTCCTAAATTATATTCGACTGGAGTTATATTATCTTGAAATGGGGGCAGCTACACAAAATACAATGCAATACATACATATTGGTTAATTGTTATTGTTTACAACAAACAAATTCGAATGGCGCTTTACGTCATATTTTCAATTCCCGAATAAAATTGTGAATGGGAGTCAAGGAGTTAAGAAAATTACGGCACTTAAAGGACAACCAACCATTTTTTTTTTTGTTTCCGAACTGACACCAGAAAAACGTTTTATAGCATCTAAATACCCAAAACACGCAGGATGATATTTTTAGTCAAATGCAAAACACCAATAAAAATGACTTAAAGTGTGCTAAAACTGCAACAAATTGAGCTGAAAATTGTGGATTTTCAGAAGGCCCCGCCCCCTTGTTCGTGACATCACGCCAGGACATCTTGCCTTACTTGAGAATCAAAACAATGGCTTCAGATTCGGAGCAGATGCTTTCGTGTGACTCATCCAGTTATGAATATGATTCAAATAGTTTTGAAAAGGAAAACATACATTTTTGCAACCGATTAAGAAGTCCTCTCGTATCAATTTGAGCCGTCTGGACTCCGATGTAGCGTCCCAGAAAATGCACAAGATGGCGCCCAAGCTCCGTTGGAAATGGGCTGATTTGTCTGCTGGCAAAATAGTTCAATCAAATCGTAGTCTTGATAAAACACGCAACGATTCACCATTGCATTATTTATGTGTTTTTCTTCTAATTTCGCCATCAACACGAAGTGTTCAGACCAAACAAAGTACCCAAAATGCATCTCGGTCAGGGGCGTTCCTTCAGTGACGTCACATCAGGAATTGTCACATACTCAATAACTAAGACTTCCGGAATATTCAGTGCGAGTCTTAAAAGGTAAAATATAGCTATATGCCGTGGAATCTTTGTAAATTACGCTCAGTAGAAGTCATTTGAAGTGATTTTACGAATTATGGACACAACTTGTCCGGAGGCGTCGGTTGTCCTTTAAAATAAAATCGTGTCAAGGCACCGATTCTGGCCATGGAAGTGAAATGTGTGTATTTTATTTTATTTTATTTTATTTTTGATGGGGGGGACCGATTTTCTGTAAAGTCAAGCAAGTTGAGAATGAAGAAAGCGGTCCTTAAATTACTAAAATATAAAAGGGAGAAATATATCAAATTAGTTCGAATTAGACAGAACCCCCCTTGAAAAATAAATTTAAAAAAAAAAGGAAAATTTGAGTCAGCGTGTCCATTTGAATTTGAAAAAACAGCCCCGGTCACATGAAGGTCTTTGAAGGTGTCTTGCCGATGACAAATGTGACAAATATCGAGCCTCTTTTCCGACGAAAGTCCAAAAGCAGTTTGGGTGTCGGCGACGCGTTCCAAGATGTCAGCGTTGTCATGTAGACTCCAGTTGCAAACGCCAGGGTAACTAACGAGACGACTGCATTAACCTTTGCTTTGCCGCTGAGGGGAGGGCACAAACAACCCCACTCCCCCTTCCTCACCCCCACCTCACCCCCGTTCAAGGGACTCTCATAATCAGGCTCCTGTCACGACTGTTTCCAGGAGATTAATTCAGCTGGTTTCAATTCCATCCGCCGTGCTCCTCGTAGCCTCAACCCGGCGGTACATGGCGGCGCTCCCGTTTCGCACATGGCAACGAGTCAATTGAACTCGGATGGTGGGGTCGGGGTGACTGAGAGGGGGGGGGGGTAGGTCACAGGAATGCCCTTCCCCCTTTGCACAAATAACATCAACGGAGACAAAAGTGTCAAAAAACGCTATGATGGAAGGAGAGTGCAAACTCTCTGTCGGGGCCTTAGAAAGCAATGGCGTCTTGTTTGGCAACCCCCCCCAAGACCCTTCAGAAGGTTGTTATCTTCCTCATAAGATGGCAAGCAAACTAGATCCTGGTCATTGGCATTGAATTTCACCGAATACCCAAAAATAAAGGAGGACCTCAATGTCGATAGATGCAATTGACCAAAAATAAATAAATAAATAAATAAATACATATCAATAAATAATTAAATAAATAACTAAATAAACATCAATAAATAAATACCTTAATAAAAAAATAACTACCCAAATGCATAACGAAATAATAAATAAAAACATATATACATAAAACACACATAAATAAGAAAAACACAAATAAATAAGAAAAACACATAAATAAAGACATACATACATAAATACATAAATAAAAAACAATAAATGACTGAATGACTAAATAAATAAATAAATACCTAAATTAATAAATGACTAAATAAATATATAGATAAAAAATAAAAAAATACATGGGTAATTAAATAAATACATACATACATAAATACATCCATAAATACATAAATAAATACATAACTAAATACATAAATGAATAAATAAAACATTAACAATAAATACATAAATAAGAAAAACATCTAAACAAATAAATAAATGGATAAATGAATAAATAAATGAATACATTACTAAATAATGACACAAATAAATAAATAAGAAACCACATAAATAAATAAATAAATACCTAAATTAATAAATGATTAAATAAATATATAGATAAATAAATAAGAAAAACAAACACATGAATACATGGGTAAATAAATAAATACATACATAAATACATTCATAAATACATACATAAATAAATACATAACTAAATACATAAGTGAATAAATAAATACATTAACAATAAATACATAAAAAAGAAAAACATCTCAACAAATAAATAAATGGATAAATGAATAAATAAATGAATACATTACTAAATAATGACACAAATAAATAAATAAGAAACCACATAAATAAATAAATGAATACATGGTTAAATGAATAAATTACTAAATAATAATTGAATGAACAAATAAATAAATAAATAAATAAATAAATAAATACCTTAATAAAAAAATAACTACACAAATGCATAAAGAAATAATAAATAAAAACATACATAAAACACACATAAATAAGAAAAACACAAATAAATAAGAAAAACACATAAATGAAGACATACATACATAAATACATAAATAAAAAACAATAAATGATTGAATGACTAAATAAATAAATACCTAAATTAATAAATGACTAAATAAATATATAGATAAATAAATAAGAAAAACAAATACATGAATACATGGGTAAATAAATAAATAAATACATAAATACATTCATAAATACATACATAAATAAATACATAAATAAATACATAACTAAATACATAAGTGAATAAATAAATACATTAACAATAAATACATAAAAAAGAAAAACATCTCAACAAATAAATAAATGGATAAATGAATAAATAAATAATAAATAAATGAATACATTACTAAATAATGACACAAATAAATAAATAAGAAAGCACATAAATAAATAAATGAATACATGGTTAAATGAATAAATTACTAAATAATAATTGAATGAATAAATAAATAAAATAAAATATAAATAAATAAATAAATAAATAAATAAATAAATAAATAAATAAATAAATAAATAGGAAAGCACATGGATAAATGACTGCAAAAAATAAATAAAAAATACCAATCTTTGAAAATAAATAAAAATATTCCAAACCAACAAATATGTCTTAAAATCATAATAAAAACACGAATAAAAAAAATAAAAGAACTCAATTTCCTCTCTGGGAGGGAGCGGCCTTGACATCATGGGTGACGCTGACCAATCTTCGGGTGCGTGCTTCCTCCCCATATTCTCAAGCTTCTTTTAGCTTCGTCACTCCTGAGGCTCGACGAAGGCCTGGCCCAAAAACGTCATTTGACAACCTCTTAGCGATTACGCTGCCACCAAAATAACGTGGTAAAAAAAATAACCACCAGAAACACAATGGACCCCTCCCCCGCGGTTGCGGGAGTAGAATTCGAATTAAACCGCGATCACCTTGTTGCCGCGCCGTGGAGCCTCTCCCGGCACGTGGCTAATGAAGTGCCAAGACGACGACGCTAAGGAGCGTCTGATGCAGAGGGACAGTGACAGAGACGTAGGGTCCCACCGTTAGTTACCTGTAATAGCCACCAGATGACGATGGTCCTCCCTCTCCGCCGCCTCTTTGACAGATGTCGGCGTTTCTTGCCATCATCCATTTTACCAAGCGCCTTGCTAAAAGGTCCCGTGGCATTGATAACACATTTGGCTCTGACATCAAATTCCTGCCCTATGAAAGAAAACAGCATCAATCTGCGGCCGCCGACAAGCCGGATTATTAATTTATCAGACGACGAACGCCCCCCCCCCCCCCCCCCCACCTCTCTCTCCGTAATAGAGTAACCCGAATTGTGTCCATGGGAGACTTCCCAGGATTGTAATTAATAGGAAACAGACATACCTAATTTCCCTCTCGCCTGTTTGCGTCACACGCGAAGAGCCCGGCGGCCATGACTGAGGGACTCAAATAAGGCAAATGTTTGTTAATGTCGTCGTTGAAGAGCTATAGCGCCCTAATGAGATCGCATATCAAAACGCAAAAAAATGAGGAAGCGCCAGATGAATGACACGCTGTCTTTTTCTAATTTGACATCGAGGACTGCAGAGAGAGAGAGAGAGCGAGACAATGAGGCCTCAACGTGGGGCTGCTGCCATTTTTCTCGTTGTCCCTTCGGCGCTCTGGTGAAAGAAACGATGGTCCATCATTTTATTCGGTACATTCGTTCAAACACGATAGTCCGTCTCTCTTGATGGAACAGCCGTAATATGGACAAAAACGGGCTATGCTGTCCAAATTGAAAGAGGCAATACTGCGATTTAAAGGACAACCGACAACATTTTTTGTTTGTTTTCTAAATGACATCAGAAAAACGGGTTTACCAATAAAACACCAAATAAAAACGACTTCAAGTGTCCCAAAACTGCAACAAAATCAGCTCGGAACTGCGCAGATTCAGAAAGTCCCGCCCCCTTGTTCGTGATGTCACTATTGGTCACACACTGTACATAAATACATACATAAATAAATACAGAAATAAATACAGAAATAAATAAATAAATAAATACAGAAAAAAAACACATGTAAATAAAAAATCAGAAAAAAATACATACATAAATAAGAAAAACACATAAATAAATAAATGAATGAATATATGGATCAATAAAATACTAAATAAATAAATAAATAAATAAATAAATAAAACATACATAAATGAGTACAGTACATGTATAAATGAATACATGAGTAAATAAATAAAGACGTACATAAATGCAGAAATAAATAAATCTGAAAATGGATACATCAATAAATAAGAAAACAAATACATAAAATGCGAATACACCAATGAATACATGAATAAATAAATAAATAAATAAATACATGAATGAATGAATGAATACATAAATACATGAATGAATAAATAAATAGATACATAGATAAATACATAAATAAATATGAAAACGCATCAATAAATAAGAAAACACATAAATAAAACACGAACAAATAAATACTGTAAAGTGACCTTGAGAGTTTTGGAAGTGAAATGTATCATTAATAAAATGTATGTTTATCTATCTAACTAGCTAGTTTGGTAGGTAGCTCGGTATCTATGAAATGTATTATTATTATTACTATTATTATTATTATAAATCAATATAAAAACACATAAATAAAACACGAACAAATAAATACTGTAAAGTGACCTTGAGAGTTTTGGAAGTGAAATGTATCATTAATAAAATGTATGTTTATCTATCTAACTCGCTAGTTTGGTAGGTAGCTCGGTATCTATGAAATGTATTATTATTATTATTATAAATGAATATAAAAATACATAAATAAATGAATGAATCTCCCCGCCCGCCCGTCGCAAGCCCACCAGCCCGTCTGCGGCTCTGCCCTCTCCACTAGGTGCACCACTTCAGTGTAATTGGCTGTGGCAGCCCCATACCTGGCAGCAGTGCGGGCGACGGCGAGGTTCATTGGAGCATCGTGGTGTTGTCCTGCAGCGGGGGGGGGGGAGGAAGACGGCGACCGGAGCAAAGGGGGGTTTGGGGGATGTGAGTCACCCCGAGCCTGTGACTGGTGGTATGGAAGTGTGTCGGAAGCGATATGTCACATCTGTCCCTGTCACTTTGCATCAGCGCCACGGCCACGCGAGGAATGCGCACTTAAAGTCGCAGCGGCCCTTTGGCCTGAGCGCCGGGGCCCCCCGACCCGCCGACGACCCCTCCCGTCCACCTTCTTCCCTGCGTCGGCCCGGGAAAGGCGGCCTATGACGGATTGAGGAGGACGTGCGTCAAATAAAGGTATGAGGGCTCCTTTTTACTTCTTTGACGTCTTTTCCATTCAAATCGTATCAATCTATCGATCGATCTAGGGAGCTATAGGTGGCGAGGTAGCTACGTATATATCTATGTATCTATCTCTCTGTCTGTCTAGGTAGCTAGGTATCTAGCTAGGTAACTATCTTGCTAGCTAGCTAGATAGCTAGCTAGGTATCTATCTAGCAAAGTATCTAGGTAGCTCACTTTATTTATCTTTCTGGCTTTGGTTTGGTTTGGTTCTTTAACAAGTAAAATGTATTGTTTATCTTTCTAGCTATTTAGCTGGGCATCTAGCTAGCTAGGCATCTAGCTAGCTGGGCATCTAGCTAGCTAGGCATCTAATCACATTTCCCAAGTGTGAATCTTTACCAAGTAAAGCATATTTTTGATTCTTTAACAAGTAAAATGTATTGTTTATCTATCTTGCTAGCTAGTTTGGTAGCTAGCTAGGTATCCAGCTTGGGAAATGTGATTTTTTTTGGGTCAATTAATAAGAGAAAGTGATAAAGTGAGTGAAACGAGAGAGAAATAAATAGCTTGACAGCTAGCTAGATACCTAGCTAGCTATCAAGCTATTTTTTCTGTCTATTTTCACTCACTTGATCACTTTATCTTAATAATAAATAGCTAGGTATCAAGCTATCAAGCTAGCTTATTTCTCTCTCTTTTCACTGACTTTATCACTTTATTTTATGATCGGACCAAAAAAAAAAATCACATTTCCCAAGTGTGATTCCTTAACAAGTAAAATGTATTTTGGATTATTTAACAAGTAAAATGTATTGTTTGTCTATCTAGCTAATTAGCTAGCCATCTAGCTAGCTAGGCAGCTAATCACATTTCCCAAGTGTGATTCTTTAACAAGTAAAAAGTATTTTTGATTTTTTTTAACAAGTAAAATGTATTGTTTATCTATCTAGCTAATTAGCTAGCCATCTAGCTAGCTAGGCATCTAGCTAGCTAGGCATCTAATCAAATTTCCCAAGTGTGATTCTTTAACAAGTAAAAAGTATTTTTGATTCTTTAACAAGTAAAATGTATGTTTATCGATCTAGCTAGCTAGTTTGGTAGCTAGCTAGGTATCTAGCTAGCTAGCTAGCTAGCTATTGAGCTATTTATTTCTCTCTCTTTTCACTCACTTTATCATGTTATCTTATTAATGGACCAACAACTTTTAACAAGTAAAATGTATTTTTTTATCTATCTAGCTAGCTTGCTATATAGCGAGCTAGGTATCTAGCTATCTCTTTCTCAAAGTACCTATTTATCTCACTCTAGCGCCCTGTAGCTCTCGCTCCATCCTCTCTTTTTCAATAATGGCCCAAAAAATATCAACAAATCGCATTTTCGCAAGTGTGATTCTTTCACAAGGAACATGTATTTTTATCTCCAACAATGACACATTTAATATTGACAAATATCTCTTTGACATAAAACGTTGGGCCATTTCCAGTTTAAAGGGAACAGTTTGACTTCCAACTATGACTCATTTTGCTCAAATGTCTGTCCGGCGTCACACACACACACACACACAAGTGCTTCCCACTCTCCCATAATGCCTTTTTTTCAAGAGGCTCAACAAGTCCTGACAGCAGCTGACCTGCTTTGGCCACACACAAAAAAAAGAGTCATCTGTGGAATCCTTTTAATGAACACGGAATGCGACTCTCAAGATTTATGGATTAATTCCTCTTTGGGCTCTAAAATAGGCCAGATCTATATTCCCAGTCACAAGGTCACAAGTTTTGTAATTTAAATGAAAAGGGTCTAAAAGTGACAAATGAACAAAGCCTACTTTCATTACAAAGTGATTCTTATGTACATCTTTGAAGATTGATAGCCGGACAATCCCTTCCGTTGGAAAAAAAAACGAGATGATTAATCACTTTTAATGTTGGTGTCCTGGTTGGGTTGACTTTCTTTCTATTTGTTCACCGCTAAGGTACTTCAAATCCCTCCTTGTTTTTTTGGTTGCTCCTTTACAGGAATGAGGCGACTTCCCCCCTTTTTTTTTTTTTTTTTTTTTTTTTGTTCCCTGATTTATTTTACGTTTGAGCGATTCGGGCTAGCTGCTGGGGCTGCGCTTGAATGCTACCGTACGCTGGAAGCCATTCGCCCCCACTGCGGGAAAATAAATATATAAATTCAAAGCCAAAAGTAAACGGGGAGGGGGGTTAAGAGGGGTAGAAAAAAGAACAACGGCAAAACAACAGATTTAAAGGCCACGTTTTAGAATGAATTACATACAAGAGTATGCACCCTGCCATGATGTATTAGGAAGAGCTTAGCATCCTGTTCTTTATCTCTGTAGGGTAAATGTGACCATTAATGTGGTTAGCACACACACAAAAACACACACACACACACACACAGAAAAAAATCTAGTGTCCTCTTGGTGATTTTCCTGCGCTTGCTAATGAAGCTACGCCGCCCTCGGTCGCAGATTAGCGCGCACTAGCATCGCTGCATTCAACTTCCCTCCCTCAAGTGACACAAAATATATCACTCGGCACAGAATTGACAATTTCAAATGCTTAAAGAGCCCGCCATGAGAAGAAAAGAGCGTTTAGCGCAGAGCGGCGCTACGTATGCGGAACTGCCGCTCCTTGGAATTGAAGCGGATTTACAGTACGTGGGACAAGAGATGTGAGACAATCTCTTTTGGTCAATGGATGCTACAGCTTCGTGTTTGCTTTCAACTTGTAGCTTGTAGCAGAGGTGCACATTCCACTATGATGTCCCTGATCCACTGGTGAAAAGGATGATTTGGTGCTCTCCTTTTTTATCTACAACTGCATCATACAACAAAGAGAGCGCTAGACAGCTAGATAGCCAGTTAGCTAGATATCCAACCAACGATGTGCATTTTCATCAAGAATCAGAATCAGAAAACTTTTATTTGTCCCACAACGGGGACATTTGCAACTCTTATATCGCTATTCAGACCGAGAAACTACGTGTAAATTAGCTGGCTAGCTGGATTTATAGCTGGCTATCTATTAGGTAGCAAGCTATGTGGTTATTTAGCTGGCTGGCTTGATTGATAGCTGGCTATCTATGAGCTATTTATTAGCTGGCGAGCTATGTGGCTATTTAGCTGGCTGGCTTGATAGATAGCTGGCTAGCTGTATGGCTATGTAGCTGGATGGCTGGATTGATAGCTGGCTACTTGTTAGCTATTTATTAGCTAGCGAGCTGTGTGGCTATTTAGCTGGCGAGCTATGTGGCTATTTAGCTGGCTATGTATTAGTTAGGTAGCTAGCTTTTCTATCTATTTGAGTTACTTCCGGGTTGAGTGAACGCTGGCGCGTGTGGCCGCCGCTGCTCACCCACAGAAAAACTCATCCTGTGACTGTAAAGTGACCTTGAGAGTTTTGAAAGGTGCTTATAAATGAAATGTATTATTATTATTATTGTTACATGTATTTGGATAGCGCCCTGACTTCCTCAATTCACCTGTACAGAGTCTTGAAATGTCAAAAACAGCTGGATAAGAGGCAGGAAGGGTGTTTTTTTTTTCTCTGTTATTTTTTATGAATGAACGGTTGGCAACGTTTTCTGCCTCCTGATGAGGCTAACGCTTAATGATGATGATGATAATTATCATCAGCAATTAAAAAGCCAAAATGGCCCCCGAATGACGAACGCGGTGAGATGAGCATCAGAGCTCCCTGGAGGGGAAACCACTACCCACCCCCGACCCCCGACCCCCCCAACCTGAATCCCGTGTCGCTACCTCTCGTGGTCTCACTGCCCGCCCATCGCATCCCTCCTGGAGGTTACAAAGCTCAGTGGAGTGAGAGGAAAAAGGGCTCGCAGCCCACATAAAATGCTGCAAAATGTACGAGCGGGGGTGGCGAGAGGGGACGGGGGGGGGGGCGGCCATGACAGTGAATTTCATGTCTCGCAGTCATAGAAGCGGAGATGCTTGGCTGGGCTGACTCGGCCGATTAAATTGTTACAGGTACACAGATGTTTTTGTCAATGACACAAAAACGGACAACGCTTCCGTGTTTGTAAGTAAAACGCACATGTGGCCTGATTAAATTTGCCGTCAACTTACCAGATGTTTCCTGCGGGATTTTTCACGTTTGTCTTTTGCAATCTGCTTTTTTTTCTCTTCTTCAAAGCTCGTCAGCGGCCATGATGGCTCCAATAATCCCGAGGAGATGAACCCGTGCAGTCAAAGCTCGATCCCCACTAAATAAGGTCAGGACAGAAAATGTCAGTGCCATAATGTAGCCACTTGCATATGGCAAAAGATACAAAGAGGAGACAGCTGGAACAGAAATGAAGGATAGGCTCAAGGTTTTACTTACATACATACATACATACATACATACATACATACATATATACATCCATACATACGTATATATATATATATATATATATATATATATATATATATATATATATATATATATATATATATATATATATATATATATATATATATATATATATATATATATATATATATACATCCATACATACGTATATACATACATACATATATACATCCATACATACGTATATACATACATACATGAATAAATAATACATAAATAAATACGTTAATAAATAGACACACAAATACATAAATAAAACAATAAATAAATACACACATACATATATACATACATAAATAAATACATAGATAAATAGACACACAAATACATAAATAAATAAAACATACATAAACAAATAAACAATCACATAAATAAACAAATAAATACATAACTAAAAATAAAACAAACAAAAAATAATACAGAAACACAAACACATAAATAAATAAATACATAAATACCATTTGCTGTTACAGCGGTGTGCCATGTGTAATGACATGAACCCCCTATATTTTCCCCTCCAAACAACATAAATATTTTTTTTTAATTCCATTCTATTTATTTATTTATGTATTTATTTATCTGTATACCAATATATTTATTTATTAATGTATTTTTATAACATACAAATGGTATGAAAATATTTGACAAATTGTTTGTCAATTTTAGTATGAAATCCTTTTAAATTCTAATGGGCAAAAAAAAAAAAAAATATATATATATATATATATATATATATATATATATATATATATATATATATATATATATATATATATATATTTTTTTTTTTAAATTACATTCTATTTTATTTTTTTAACATGAAATCCTGATATTTAATGTGATATTGTTTTAAATTCCATTCTATTTATTTATTTATCTTTTTATAGATATACCAATATTTTTATTTATTTGTGTATTTTGAATAACATGCAAATGGTATGAAAATATTTGACAAATTGTCAATTTTAGCATGAAATCCTTTTAAATTCTAATGGGCAAAATATGTCCATTTTAGCACGAAATCGTAATACATTAGAACATTGGAATGCGTGTGACAGATCAGTGGTCAGACCGTCGCCGTCGTGAAGTCTGTTGCCTTTTTGCAGTACGTGAGAATCCACATGTCCCCCAAACGCCAAATGAGGTCTGACAGATCGCCTGCAGAAACAAAGTTGGGACTTTGCCGCTACCACCGAGAGCTTGAGTGAACAGGACATGCTATGTACACCCTGGCTAACAATCAACATATGCTTTTGTTTTTGCGATGCCAACACGAGGCGCCCGTTGCCCGCAGACGCATGGATCCTGGGACCCGTTGCAACGTCGTGCCTACTGGCTATTATTTGCTTTCAAAATAAAAGTAAAAAGAAATACAGTCCACGTGAGGCGTAGCATGGTTTCATCCACGCCTTCACGAACCCCCCCCCCCCCCCAATTTTTTTTAATCAGCCATTAAAATGAATTTTGAAAAAAAAGTATTAATTAAATAGACAAATAAATACATAAATAAATACATACATACATAAGTAAATAAATAAGTAAGTAAATACATACAGAAATAATTAAATAAATATGTAGATAAATAAAGACATAAATAAATGAATGTATGAACACATAAATAAATAAATAAATAAATATGTACATAACAAATTAATAAATATGCACACAAACAAATAAATATGTTGATAGACAAATAAATAATTAAGTAAATAATAAATACGTTCATAAATAAACGAAACGAATAAATAAATGCGTAAATAAATAAATAAATATGTACATAAATAAATATATAGATAGACAACTAATTAAGTAAATAATAAAGTACATAAATGAATGAATAAATAAATGCGTAAATAAATACATATGTACATAAATAAATAAATATGTACACAAACAAATAAATAAATATGTAGATAGACAACTAATTAAGTAAATAATAAATAAAGTACATAAATAAATGAATGAATAAATAAATAAGTGAATAAATCGAATAAATGAATGAATAAATAAATAATAGATACGTACATAACTAACTAAACATGTACATAAATAAATGATAGTTCAAAAAGCATAGTGTAGACTGCAAAGTTAAAATATCCCATCAATCAGGCTCCGCAAATAACCCGCACAAGCCATTTGTTCACTTGATGCAAAAAGCTATCAACCCAGCTAAACAGAACACAATTGATGAGGAACTGGGTAAAATTATGGCAGAGAAAGGCCCTACAAGGGATCATTCCTCAAGATGGTGAAAGAAGGCGGCTACGTTCCTCATCAAGTGTTTAATGATGATGAAACCGGTCACTCCATTCCATGAAGCCATCAACGACCATCACAAAGGTAAATAAAACGACTTCATTATACAGTGCAGTTTATTTCTTTAATTATAATACCATAGCACAGGGGTGTCAAAGTCATTTTTTGCCGCGGGCCACATTGTAGTTATGGTTTCCTCTCGAGGGCCGTTATGAATTTGGGGAACCCATTAGAATGTTTAAATCCCTTCAAATATTACATATAGAGCACACAGCAAATTAATGAATAACTCGTTTTCAAATCTGAAGTCAAGAATAATTACTTTTATTGTGGTTGACATCCAAAAATAAGAAATTTTGGCTCAGATTTTAGCAATCATCATGGAATTTGACAAGTTTGATTTGCTTTCGCGGGCCGAAAAAAATGATGTGGCGGGCCGGATTTGGCCCGCGGGCCTTGACTTTGACACCTGTGCCATAGCACATTTATTGTACATCAAATAAGGTATATTTTGTGTAGTTTTAAGGCTTAGAAAATGATGTTTTACGGGGACCTGGGAACGGATTATTCTCATTTTAATGGTTTCTTATGTGAAATTAATTTTTGGGATCCACACTTTTCACCATACGCACTCTGTCTGGGAACCAATTAAGTTCGTAAGCCAAGGTATCACTCTATTTTCAAAGCATATAAGTATCGTGAGAGCCCTTCCGCCCCAAAAAAAAAAAGTATTACTCCCCCATCCGCCCCTTCTATCCTACCCACTGTCATTTCTCAGCTCATATAGCGGCGCACGCCGTAAACCTTTCCCTTGATAAAAGGCGTCGGAGTTGGGAAGATTGAGAAGTTCAGGCGGCATGGCAGTAAAGTTTACAATCACCTTTGGGCTGTTGAAGTGCGAGGTGAAGGAAGAGCGAGCGAGACGCCGGCATCTCGACGGCATCTCGACGGCCGACTCCAATTCGGAGACTTGGCTGAACTCCGGGGCCTTGATTTGATTGGTGCAGCCTTGAATCATAAGCTTTAATTGCACCTGACATTTAACGCTTCTCTCTGGTATTTAAAGCGCCGTACAGGTGTGGCTCATTACGGAGAAGGGGAGGGAAAAAATGAAGGGTGGGGGGGGGGGCAATCGGGGGAGGTCGGGCGGGGGGAGGGGGGTCATGTTAGCATTTCTCTCATTGCTGTCCCGCAACGATGCTCAGATCATATTTAACTCATTCACTGCCAGACAAAGTACTGAAAAATGTGTCCACTCCAGTGCCAGGGTTTTTGTCATTGTCACTCGAATTGCAGGACCCACAGGATATTGAGTTTTAGGACTACATAGACATTCAATGCAGCGTAAGAAAACTTAGAATCTCTTCTTTCATCAGAGAAAAAAAGAGTTAATTCCTAAGTTATATGGGTCTGGAGTTATATGAACTTGAAATGAGGGCGTATGTACAAAATACAATGCAATACATACACATTGGAAAATTCCAGCACCCACAGAATGTTGAGTTTTAGGACTACTACTAAACCTTCGAATCTCTTCTTTCATCTGAAAAAAAGAGTTAATTAGCTAGCTATTTAGCTAGCTATCTATTAGCTATCGAGCTGTCTATGTAGCTATTATCTAGCTAGCTTTCTATCTATTTGAGTTACTTCGAGGTTGAGTGAACGCTGGCGCATGTAACTACCGCTACTGATTCATTTGCGATCTATTTGCTATCTAGCTGTCTACCTAGCTTTATAGCTAGCTATCTATTAGCTATCGAGCTGTCTAGCTAGCTATTAGCTAGCTAGCTTTCTATCTATTTGAGTTACTTCGAGGTTGAGTGAACGCTGGCGCGTGTAGCTACCGCTACTGATTCATTTGCGATCTATTTGCTATCTAGCTGTCTACCTAGCTTTATAGCTAGCTATCTATTAGCTATCGAGCTGTCTATCTAGCTATTAGCTAGCTAGCTTTCTATCTATTTGAGTTACTTCGAGGTTGAGTGAACGCTGGCGCATGTAACTACCGCTACTGATTCATTTGCGATCTATTTGCTATCTAGCTGTCTACCTAGCTTTATAGCTAGCTATCTATTAGCTATCGAGCTGTCTATGTAGCTATTATCTCGCTAGCTTTCTATCTATTTGAGTTACTTCGAGGTTGAGTTAATGCTCGCTGCCGCTGCTCACCCACAGAAAATCTCCCCATGTCTGTAAAGTGACCTTAAGAGTTTTGAAAGGCGCTTAGAAATGAAATGTATTATTATTATTATTATTATTATTATTATTCTATCGATTTTGAAGCTATGATACTGTCGCCTCTATTTGACTGTCAAGCTGCAATCTGACTAATTGGTCTCCTCTGCCGTTCACCTCCAGGAGTCCGCCATGTTCATCCAGATGGGGAGAGAAAAAAGAACGAAAAAAAAAAAAAAATGTCTCTAAAAAGGAAAACACAAGCGTCGACTAATGAGATTCCTTAAAATGTGGTGAAAAGCAACGGAAAGTGGTGACATTTCAGCTCCCGGTCGGGTGAGTTGTCTGGAACAAGCCACAGGTAAGCGAGGAGGGGGACAGGGGCGATACTGTCTCAGACTTGGTTGGGTGACATCATTTTGTGACTTAAAGAAAAGTAAATGTTGCCTTTTTAACTCATTCACTACCAAACGATGTGCAATAATAATAATAATAAATTTCATCTATAAGGGCCTTTCAAAACTCTCAAGGTCACTTTACAGTCACAGGATAAGTTTTTCTGTGGGTGAGCAGCGGCAGCTACACGCGCCAGCCTTCACTCAACCCGGAAGTAACTCAAATAGACAGAAAGCTAGCCAGCTAGCTAACAGATAGCTAATAGATTGCCAGCTAGACCGTTAGATAACTAGCTAGATAGCCATATAGCTAATAAATAGCCAGCTACGTAGCTAGCCAGATAGCTAATATATAGCAAATATAGCTAGCTATCTAACAGATAGCTAGCTAGAGCTAATAGATAGCTAATAGACACCTAGCTAGAGCAAATAGATTTGAATGCAAATACATTTAATATGAATAATAAAAATAAATTTAATTTCTAAGCGCCTTTCAAAACTTTCAAGGTCACTTTACAGTCACATGATAAGTTTTTTTGTGGGTGAGCAATGGCAGCTCGTGTTATAAGGTCACAGGGTCAATTTGACCCCCAAATGTGGGCCTCTTTGTATAAAATAACCATCAGAATCAGGTAATTTTGTACAAAACAAGCCCAAAAATGAATGAGCGAATGAGCGTTATGACGCCTTAAAAAGATTCCTGTGACCGCAGAACAAGGAAACGTCGACGTCAGGCAGTTCATTCAAGGCAAAACATGTCACCCCTTTCCTCGCCCGCCCCCCGATTTTTTGAGTGAAAAATGAACCCGGGCGGGCAAATAAAGCAATATGACCACGGGGACCAGGAATTGGGCGGATAAGTGTCAGCTGCGGAGAAAAAATGAAGCATTTACCTGTTTGTAATCCGATTTCTCGCCGCCGCCGCCGCCGATATCGGACTCCTCGGCGAATGAGCTGGATGCTCTCGGGCTGATGAGAAATGGCGGCGGCCCGTTCGGAGAGATCCCGCCGCCGCGAAAGCCCGACCCAAGCCCATCAACATTTGGATACTTAGTGACCCAAATCTTAGCGCGCTATTGCAATTATTTGCCGTGAGAGGGAATATGGAAGCGGGGCCATACATATTCCATTGCTTTAAAGCCACCATTATTTTTCCTTGGCTTTGACAGCTGGAAGCGCAATAAGGCCGCCAAAATGCGGTTAAAAGAACAAGCGCATTGCTTTTACTCTGGATTGGGTCCAAGATTTTCTTAAACCCACAACGTAAAATCTAAGGATAAAATATAAATCAATAATATGAAATATAAAATGATAAAAACGACACTAAAAACTATGACATTTATAAATGAACTGTACAGTAAACAGCTGTGTATACATTACATGTACAGTTATACAGTCCTAAAAATTGATAATACGAAATATAAAATGATAAAAATGACACTAAAAGTTATAAGATTTATAAATGAACTGTCAACAGTTTGGCATATAATAGTATTCACTAGAAAACGATGCTTGAAAAATAACAGATTGACATTGTATACTATCCTGTCGTGTAAACGGCATGTCGGCCATTTTGAATGGATTTCGACTTACGAACGTTTGACTTACGACCATTTTATTGGAACGGAACCCGGTCGTAACTCGGGTGTTACGTGTATGTATATATGTATGTATATATATATATATATATATATATATATATATATATATATATATATATATATATATATATATATATATATATATATATATATATATATATACATATACATACGTATGTATGTATGTATGTATGTATGTATGTATGTATGTATGTATGTATGTATGTATGTATGTATGTATGTATATATGTATGTATGTATGTATGTATGTATGTATACGTATGTATGGATGTATGTATGTATGTATGCATGCATGCCTGTCTGTCTGTCTGTCTGTCTGTCTGTATGTATGTATGTATGTATGTGAACGTGTATGTATGTATATACGTATGTATGGATGTATATATGTATGTATGTATATATATACGCACGTACGTATGTATGTATGTATGGATGGATGGAATGTATGTACTTTATGTACTGTATGTAATGTATGTATATAGTTGTATGTATTTGTGTATATGTATATATTTTGATATGAATGTTTTTTTTAATTCATAACTATTTTTATTTTACATTATTTTTAGTTTTTATTTTACATTTACATTTTATAATATATTATTTTTTATTTTAAAATATATTATTTTATATTTATAAAATATACACACATGTATATAAATTGTTTTTAATAAATATTTTATTTTATATATATCAGTGGGCATAAATATTAAATATTTATAATATATATTTGATATCAATCAATAAATATGGTTTTATATTTCTAAATAATTTTTCCTATTATAAATATCCATATATGTGAGTGAACTTTTGTTGACATGTAATAATAATAATAATGATAACCCTAATAATAATAATAATAATAATAATAATAATAATAATAATAATAATAATAATAATACATTTCATTTGTAAGCGCCTTTCAAAATTCTCAAGGTCACTTTCCAGTCACAGGATGTCGCCTGCAGTTTAATGGCGACCAATCCTGGGCGTGCCCTGCCTCCTTCCCCAAACGATTATAACAAGGTTCATTTGGCACTCTTTTGCATTCTTATGTGCTTTGCGTAATTTCATACATTTTTTTTTTATTCATCAAAGAAAGTTAATGCTTTATCTGATTTTTTTTTTTTTTCAAGGGGGCAGGGAGGGCAATTGATTGTGTCAGCGAGGACACCTGCAGCTCCAGAATACATTTCCACTTTGAGGAGATGTTGAAAATGAAGGGAAAAAAAAGAAGACAAAACGCAGCCGTGAGGAAAAATTGTCATCGGCATGAATATGCAAGGCCTTGATAGCGCCGCCGTCATTACTAACGTTGCTGCCAATTACAGAGCATGTCATGACACTGTGATTCATGAATATTCAGCACGGATTGATATTGACGACGATGGCGGCCTCGCGCCACATTTTTACCGTCTCATTTTGCCTGCCGAACGGTTTCCTTCATCGTGGCATGCAGACGCCCTGCAAGCTGCAAGACAAGCTGTTCCGTGAGGCATTGCTAGTTAACAGTGTGTTATATAAAGGTGGATAAAAGTGATGAAGTGCTCGGCGGCTCGAAAGAGCACGCATTAAAGCATATTGAGTAGACATTTAAGATTGTAAAGTGGAATTCCACAAATGGGAAATCCGAGTGTGAGGAAAAGGATGCCTTCAGGGGGTCCGGGATATTCCATTCAGAGCTTTTTTCCTCTTCAAGGGAGATGTGGGTGTGACAGGAAACTGGACTACCAAGAAAAAAAACTGTCCACCCTTGTTTTGTTTCATCTTTTAAAGGACAACCGACACCATTTTTTTTGTTTCCTAACTGACATCAGAAAAACGTTTTATAGCTTCTAAAATACCCAAAACACGTAGGCTGATATTTTTAGTCAAATGCAAAACACCAATAAAAATGACTTCAAGTGACCCAAAACTACTTCAAAATGACCTCGGAGATGCCGAGTTTCAAAAGGTCCCGCCCCCTTGTTCGTGACGTCACGCCAAGACGTCTCGAGACGCCTTGCTCGAAAATCAAAACAATGGCTTCAGATTCGGAGAAGATGCTTTCTTGTTACTCATCCAGTTATGAATATGATTACTCATCCAGTTATGAATACACACAAAGCTTGCGCTTTGTGTGTATGAGGTCCAGGGTTCAATCCCACAATATCCACTTAAGCTTTCTATATAATAAGGCCTCTTTTGTATGGTAAGGCATTTTTAGCCCCAAAAAAACGACCATGTATATAGTAAGACGTTTTTGGCCGAAAAAAACCCGACAATGTATAGTAAGGCATTTTTAGCCGAAAAAAAACCGCCTTGTATAGTAAGGCATTTTTAGCCGAAAAAAACCACCATGTATAGTAAGCCGTTTTTAGCCGAAAAAAACGACCATGTATAGTAAGCCGTTTTTAGCCGAAAAAAAATGACCATGTATAGTAAGGCATTTTTAGCCGAAAAAAAACCATGTATAGTAAAGCGTTTTAGCCGAAAAAAACCACCATGTATAGTAAGCCGTTTTTAGCCGAAAAAAACGACCATGTATAGTAAGGCGTTTTTGGCCAAAAAAACGACCATGTATAGTAAGGCGTTTTTAGCCGAAAAAAAATGACCATGTATAGTAAGGCGTTTTTGGCCGAAAAAAAATGACTATGTATAGTAAGGAATTTTTGGCCGAAAAAAACGACCATGTATAGTAAAGCATTTTTAGCCGAAAAAAACGACCATGTATAGTAAGGCGTTTTTGGCCGAAAAAAAACGACCATGTATAGTAAGGCGTTTTTAGCCGAAAAAATGACCATGTATAGTAAGGCGTTTTTGGCGGAAAAAAATGACCATGTATAGTAAGGCGTTTTTGGCCGAAAAAAACCACCATGTATAGTAAGCCGTTTTTAGCCGAAAAAAACGACCATGTATAGTAAGGCGTTTTTGGCCGAAAAAAAACGACCATGTATAGTAAGGCGTTTTTGGCCGAAAAAACGACCATGTATAGTAAGGCGTTTTTAGCCGAAAAAAAATGACCATGTATAGTAAGGCGTTTTTGGCCGAAAAAAAATGACTATGTATAGTAAGGAATTTTTGGCCGAAAAAAACGACCATGTATAGTAAAGCATTTTTAGCCGAAAAAAAAGACCATGTATAGTAAGGCGTTTTTGGCCGAAAAAAAACGACCATGTATAGTAAGGCGTTTTTAGCCGAAAAAATGACCATGTATAGTAAGCCGTTTTTGGCGGAAAAAAATGACCATGTATAGTAAGGCGTTTTTGGCCGAAAAAAACCACCATGTATAGTAAGCCGTTTTTAGCCGAAAAAAACGACCATGTATAGTAAGGCGTTTTTGGCCAAAAAAAAACGACCATGTATAGTAAGGCGTTTTTCGCCGAAAAAATGACCATGTATAGTAAGGCGTTTTTGGCGGAAAAAAATGACCATGTATAGTAAGGCGTTTTTGGCCGAAAAAAACCACCATGTATAGTAAGCCGTTTTTAGCCGAAAAAAACGACCATGTATAGTAAGGCGTTTTTGGCCGAAAAAACGACCATGTATAGTAAGGCGTTTTTAGCCGAAAAAAAATGACCATGTATAGTAAGGCATTTTTAGCCGAAAAAAATGACCATGTATAGTAAGGCATTTTTAACCGAAAAAAACGACCATGTATAGTAAGGCGTTTTTGGCCGAAAAAAAACGACCATGTATAGTAAGGCGTTTTTAGCCGAAAAAAATGACCATGTATAGTAAGGCGTTTTTGGCCGAAAAAAATGACCATGAATAGTCAGGCGTTTTTGGCCGAAAAAAAATGACCATGTATAATAAGGCGTTTTTGGCCGAAAAAAAATGACCATGTATAGTAAGGCATTTTTAGCCGAAAAAAATGACCATGTATAGTAAGGCATTTTTAGGCGAAAAAAATGACCATGTATAGTAAGGCATTTTAGGCCGAAAAAAAAAACGACCATGTATAGTAAGGCACTTTTGGCCGAAAAAAAATGACCATGTATAGTAAGGCATTTTTAGCCGAAAAAAATGACCATGTATAGTAAGGCGTTTTTATCCGAAAAAAAAAAAAAACGACCATGTATAGTAAGGCGTTTTTGGCCGAAAAAAAAGACCATGTATAGTAAGGCGTTTTTGGCCAAAAAAACCCACCATGTATAGTAAGGCGTTTTTAGCCGAAAAAAAACGACCATGTATAGTAAGGCATTTTTGGCCGAAAAAAAGACCATGTATAGTAAGGCATTTTTAGCCGAAAAAAAAACGACCATGTATAGTAAGGCACTTTTGGCCGAAAAATAATGACCATGTATAGTAAGGCATTTTTAGCCGAAAAAAATGACCATGTATAGTAAGGCGTTTTTGGCGGAAAAAAATGACCATGTATAGTAAGGCGTTTTTGGCCGAAAAAAACCACCATGTATAGTAAGCCGTTTTTAGCCGAAAAAAACGACCATGTATAGTAAGGCGTTTTTGGCCAAAAAAAAACGACCATGTATAGTAAGGCGTTTTTAGCCGAAAAAATGACCATGTATAGTAAGGCGTTTTTGGCGGAAAAAAATGACCATGTATAGTAAGGCGTTTTTGGCCGAAAAAAACCACCATGTATAGTAAGCCGTTTTTAGCCGAAAAAAACGACCATGTATAGTAAGGCGTTTTTGGCCGAAAAAACGACCATGTATAGTAAGGCGTTTTTAGCCGAAAAAAAATGACCATGTATAGTAAGGCATTTTTAGCCGAAAAAAATGACCATGTATAGTAAGGCATTTTTAACCGAAAAAAACGACCATGTATAGTAAGGCGTTTTTGGCCGAAAAAAAAACGACCATGTATAGTAAGGCGTTTTTAGCCGAAAAAAATGACCATGTATAGTAAGGCGTTTTTGGCCGAAAAAAATGACCATGAATAGTCAGGCGTTTTTGGCCGAAAAAAAATGACCATGTATAATAAGGCGTTTTTGGCCGAAAAAAAATGACCATGTATAGTAAGGCATTTTTAGCCGAAAAAAATGACCATGTATAGTAAGGCATTTTTAGGCGAAAAAAATGACCATGTATAGTAAGGCATTTTAGGCCGAAAAAAAAACGACCATGTATAGTAAGGCACTTTTGGCCGAAAAAAAATGACCATGTATAGTAAGGCATTTTTAGCCGAAAAAAATGACCATGTATAGTAAGGCGTTTTTATCCGAAAAAAAAAAAAACGACCATGTATAGTAAGGCGTTTTTGGCCGAAAAAAACGACCATGTATAGTAAGGCGTTTTTGGCCAAAAAAACCCACCATGTATAGTAAGGCGTTTTTAGCCGAAAAAAAACGACCATGTATAGTAAGGCATTTTTGGCCGAAAAAAAGACCATGTATAGTAAGGCATTTTTAGCCGAAAAAAAACGACCATGTATAGTAAGGCACTTTTGGCCGAAAAATAATGACCATGTATAGTAAGGCATTTTTAGCCGAAAAAAATGACCATGTATAGTAAGGCGTTTTTGGCGGAAAAAAATGACCATGTATAGTAAGGCGTTTTTGGCCGAAAAAAACCACCATGTATAGTAAGCCGTTTTTAGCCGAAAAAAACGACCATGTATAGTAAGGCGTTTTTGGCCAAAAAAAAACGACCATGTATAGTAAGGCGTTTTTAGCCGAAAAAATGACCATGTATAGTAAGGCGTTTTTGGCGGAAAAAAATGACCATGTATAGTAAGGCGTTTTTGGCCGAAAAAAACCACCATGTATAGTAAGCCGTTTTTAGCCGAAAAAAACGACCATGTATAGTAAGGCGTTTTTGGCCGAAAAAACGACCATGTATAGTAAGGCGTTTTTAGCCGAAAAAAAATGACCATGTATAGTAAGGCATTTTTAGCCGAAAAAAATGACCATGTATAGTAAGGCATTTTTAACCGAAAAAAACGACCATGTATAGTAAGGCGTTTTTGGCCGAAAAAAAACGACCATGTATAGTAAGGCGTTTTTAGCCGAAAAAAATGACCATGTATAGTAAGGCGTTTTTGGCCGAAAAAAATGACCATGAATAGTCAGGCGTTTTTGGCCGAAAAAAAATGACCATGTATAATAAGGCGTTTTTGGCCGAAAAAAAATGACCATGTATAGTAAGGCATTTTTAGCCGAAAAAAATGACCATGTATAGTAAGGCATTTTTAGGCGAAAAAAATGACCATGTATAGTAAGGCATTTTAGGCCGAAAAAAAAACGACCATGTATAGTAAGGCACTTTTGGCCGAAAAAAAAATGACCATGTATAGTAAGGCATTTTTAGCCGAAAAAAATGACCATGTATAGTAAGGCGTTTTTATCCGAAAAAAAAAAAAAACGACCATGTATAGTAAGGCGTTTTTGGCCGAAAAAAACGACCATGTATAGTAAGGCGTTTTTGGCCAAAAAAACCCACCATGTATAGTAAGGCGTTTTTAGCCGAAAAAAAACGACCATGTATAGTAAGGCATTTTTGGCCGAAAAAAAGACCATGTATAGTAAGGCATTTTTAGCCGAAAAAAAACGACCATGTATAGTAAGGCACTTTTGGCCGAAAAATAATGACCATGTATAGTAAGGCATTTTTAGCCGAAAAAAATGACCATGTATCGTAAGGCGTTTTTAGCCGAAAAAAAACCGACCATGTATAGTAAGGCGTTTTTAGCCGAAAAAAAAAAACGACCATGTATAGTAAGGCATTTTTAGCCGAAAAAAACGTCCATGTATAGCAAGGCGTTTTTAGCCGAAAAAAACGACCATGGAAAGTAAAGCATTTTTGGCCGAAAAAAAACGACCATGTATAGTAAGGCATTTTTAGCCGAAAAAAATGACCATGTATAGTAAGGCGTTTTTAGCCGAAAAAAACGACCATGTATAGTAAGGCGTTTTTAGCCGAAAAAAAAACGACCATGTATAGTAAGGCATTTTTAGCCGAAAAAAACGACCATGTATAGTAAGGCATTTTTAGCCGAAAAAAACGTCCATGTAAAGTAAGGCGTTTTTAGCCGAAAAAAAACGAACTTGTAAAGTAAGGCATTTTTGGCCGAAAAAAAAACGACCATGTATAGTAAGGCGTTTTGGGCCGAAAAAAACGACCATGTATAGTAAGGCATTTTTGGCCGAAAAAAACGACCATGTATAGTAAGGCGTTTTTAGCCGAAAAAAACGACCATGTATAGTAAGGCGTTTTGGGCCGAAAAGAACGACCATGTAACGTAAGGCATTTTTGGCCGAAAAAAAACGACCATGTATAGTAAGTCATTTTCATTACTTCAAATAGGGATGTAGCTCAGTGGTAAAGTGTGTGCTTGGAGTGTATGAGGTTCAGGGTTCAATCCCCATCATTTTCACTTGTGATTTTTGCAAACTTCCACAGTGTGGGACGATTAAAGGCTTTCTTATTGTTATTCTTATTAACGACTATAATAAGGCGTTTTTGATCCGAAAGAAACAACCAAGACGTTTTTAGCCCAAAGACGGCTCGAAAAAAAAAACTTTGTATAGGTATATGCTTTTACACCGTGAAGTGGATATATAGCTCTGTGGCAAAGCTTGTGCTTTGTGTGTATGAGGTCCAGGGTTCAATCCCACAATATCCACTTGCTTTATTGTAAAATTTCCCATGTAGGAAAGCTTTCGATATAATAAGGCAATTTTGGCGGACAAAAAACGACCATGTATAGTAAGGCATTTTTAGCCGAAAAAAATCGACCATGTATAGTAAGCCGTTTTTGGGCGAAAAAAACGACCATGTATAGTAAGGCGTTTTGGGCCGAAAAAAACGACCATGTATAGTAAGGCGTTTTGGGCCGAAAAAAACGACCATGTATAGTAAGGCATTTTTAGCCGAAAAAAACGACCATGTATAGTAAGGCATTTTTAGCCGAAAAAAACGACCATGTATAGTAAGGCGTTTTTGGCCGAAAAAAACGACCATGTATACTAAGGCGTTTTTAGCCGAAAAAAACGACCATGTATAGTAAGGCGTTTTTGGCCGAAAAAAACAACCATGTATAGTAAGGCGTTTTGGGCCGAAAAAAAACGACCATGTATAGTAAGGCATTTTTGGCCGAAAAAAACGACCATGTATAGTAAGGCATTTTTAGCCGAAAAAAACGACCATGTATAGTAAGCCGTTTTTAGCCGAAAAAAACGACCATGTATAGTAAGCCGTTTTTAGCCGAAAAAAAATGACCATGTATAGTAAGGCATTTTTGGCCGAAAAAAACGACCATGTATAGTAAGGCGTTTTTGGCCGAAAAAAACGACCATGTATAGTAAGGCATTTTTGGCCGAAAAAAACGACCATGTATAGTAAGGCGTTTTTAGCCGAAAAAAAACGACCATGTATAGTAAGGCATTTTTAGCCGAAAAAAAACGACCATGTATAGTAAGGCATTTTTAGCCGAAAAAAACGACCATGTATAGTAAGGCGTTTTCGGCCGAAAAAAAACGACCATGTATAGTAAGGCATTTTTGGCCGAAAAAAACGACCATGTATAGTAAGGCGTTTTGGGCCGAAAAAAACGACCATGTATAGTAAGGCATTTTTGGCCGAAAAAAACGACCATGTATAGTAAGGTGTTTTTGGCCGAAAAAAACGACCATGTATAGTAAGGCGTTTTTGGCCGAAAAAAACGACCATGTATAGTAAGGCATTTTTGGCCGAAAAAAACGACCATGTACAGTAAGGCGTTTTTGGCCGAAAAAAAACGACCATGTATAGTAAGGCATTTTTGGCCGAAAAAAACGACCATGTATAGTAAGGCATTTTTAGCCGAAAAAAACGACCATGTATAGTAAGGCATTTTTAGCCGAAAAAAACGACCATGTATAGTAAGGCGTTTTCGGCCGAAAAAAAACGACGATGTATAGTAAGGCATTTTTAGCCGAAAAAAATCGACCATGTATAGTAAGCCGTTTTTGGGCGAAAAAAACGACCATGTATAGTAAGGCGTTTTGGGCCGAAAAAAACGACCATGTATAGTAAGGCGTTTTGGGCCGAAAAAAACGACCATGTATAGTAAGGCATTTTTAGCCGAAAAAAACGACCATGTATAGTAAGGCATTTTTAGCCGAAAAAAAACGACCATGTATAGTAAGGCGTTTTTGGCCGAAAAAAACGACCATGTATAGTAAGGCGTTTTTGGCCGAAAAAAAACGACCATGTATAGTAAGGCGTTTTTAGCCGAAAAAAACGACCATGTATAGTAAGGCGTTTTTGGCCGAAAAAAACAACCATGTATAGTAAGGCGTTTTGGGCCGAAAAAAACGACCATGTATAGTAAGGCATTTTTGGCCGAAAAAAACGACCATGTATAGTAAGGCTTTTTTGGCCGAAAAAAACGACCATGTATAGTAAGGCGTTTGTAGCCGAAAAAAACGACCATGTATAGTAAGGTGTTTTTGGCCGAAAAAAACGACCATGTATAGTAAGGCGTTTTTGGCCGAAAAAAACGACCATGTATAGTAAGGCGTTTTTGGCCGAAAAAAACGACCATGTATAGTAAGGCATTTTTGGCCGAAAAAAACGACCATGTACAGTAAGGCGTTTTTGGCCGAAAAAAACGACCATGTATAGTAAGGCATTTTTGGCCGAAAAAAACGACCATGTATAGTAAGGCATTTTTAGCCGAAAAAAACGACCATGTATAGTAAGGCGTTTTTAGCCGAAAAAAACGACCATGTATAATAAGGCGTTTTCGGCCGAAAAAAAACGACGATGTATAGTAAGGCATTTTTGGCCGAAAAAAACGACCATGTATAGTAAGGCGTTTTTAGCCGAAAAAAAATGACCATGTATAGTAAGGCGTTTTGGGCCGAAAAAAACGACCATGTATAGTAAGGCATTTTTAGGCGAAAAAAACGACCATGTATAGTAAGGCGTTTTGGGCCATGTATAGTAAGGCGTTTTTGGCCGAAAAAAAACGACCATGTACAGTAAGGCGTTTTTGGCCGAAAAAAACGACAATGTATAGTAAGGCATTTTTGGCCGAACAAAACGACCATGTATAGTAAGGCGTTTTTAGCCGAAAAAAACGACCATGTATAGTAAGGCATTTTTAGCCGAAAAAAACGACCATGTATAGTAAGGCATTTTTAGCCGAAAAAAACGACCATGTATAGTAAGGCGTTTTCGGCCGAAAAAAAACGACCATGTATAGTAAGTCATTTTTAGCCGAAAAAAACGACCATGTATAGTAAGGTGTTTTTGGCCGAAAAAAACGACCATGTATAGTAAGGCGTTTTTGGCCGAAAAAAACGACCATGTATAGTAAGGCGTTTTTAGCGGAAAAAAACGACCATGTATAGTAAGGCGTTTTTGGCCGAAAAAAACGACCATGTATAGTAAGGCGTTTTGGGCCGAAATAAACGACCATGTATAGTAAGGCATTTTTGGCCGAAAAAAACGACCATGTATAGTAAGGCGTTTTTAGCCGAAAAAAACGACCATGTATAGTAAGGTGTTTTTGGCCGAAAAAAACGACCATGTATAGTAAGGCATTTTTAGCCGAAAAAAACGACCATGTATATATAGTAAGGCATTTTTAGCCGAAAAAAACGACCATGTATAGTAAGGCGTTTTCGGCCGAAAAAAAACGACGATGTATAGTAAGGCATTTTTGGCCGAAAAAAACGACCATGTATAGTAAGGCGTTTTTAGCCGAAAAAAAATGACCATGTATAGTAAGGCGTTTTGGGCCGAAAAAAACGACCATGTATAGTAAGGCATTTTTAGGCGAAAAAAACGACCATGTATAGTAAGGCGTTTTGGGCCGAAAAAAACGACCATGTATAGTAAGGCGTTTTTAGCCGAAAAAAAATGACCATGTATAGTAAGGCGTTTTGGGCCGAAAAAAACGACCATGTATAGTAAGGCGTTTTTGGCCGAAAAAAACGACCATGTATAGTAAGGCATTTTTGGCCGAAAAAAACGACCATGTATAGTAAGGCATTTTTAGCCGAAAAAAACGACCATGTATAGTAAGGTGTTTTTGGCCGAAAAAAAACGACCATGTATAGTAAGGCATTTTTGGCCGAAAAAAACGACCATGTATAGTAAGGCGTTTTGGGCCGAAAAAAACGACCATGTATAGTAAGGCATTTTTGGCCGAAAAAAAACGACCATGTATAGTAAGGCGTTTTTAGCCGAAAAAAAACGACCATGTATTGTAAGGCATTTTTGGCGGAAAAAAAAACGACCATGTATAGTAAGGCGTTTTTGGCCGAAAAAAACGACCATGTATAGTAAGGCGTTTTTAGCCGAAAAAAAATGACCATGTATAGTAAGGCATTTTTGGCCGAAAAAAACGACCATGTATAGTAAGGCGTTTTTGGCCGAAAAAAAACGACCATGTATAGTAAGCCGTTTTTAGCCGAAAAAAAATGACCATGTATAGTAAGGCATTTTTGGCCGAAAAAATTGACCATGTATAGTAAGGCATTTTTGGCCGAAAAAAACGACCATGTATAGTAAGGCATTTTTGGCGGAAAAAAACGACCATGTATAGTAAGGCGTTTTTGGCCGAAAAAAATGACCATGTATAGTAAGGCATTTTTAGCCGAAAAAAACGACCATGTATAGTGAGGCATTTTTAGCCGAAAAAAACGACCATGTATAGTAAGGTGTTTTTGGCCGAAAAAAACGACCATGTATAGTAAGGCGTTTTTGGCCGAAAAAAACGACCATGTATAGTAAGGCATTTTTGGCCGAAAAAAACGACCATGTATAGTAAGGCGTTTTTGGCCGAAAAAAACGACCATGTATAGTAAGGCATTTTTGGCCGAAAAAAACGACCATGTATAGTAAGGCATTTTTAGCCGAAAAAAACGACCATGTATAGTAAGGCATTTTTAGCCGAAAAAAACGACCATGTATAGTAAGGCGTTTTCGGCCGAAAAAAAAACGACGATGTATAGTAAGGCATTTTTGGCCGAAAAAAACGACCATGTATAGTAAGGCGTTTTTAGCCGAAAAAAAATGACCATGTATAGTAAGGCGTTTTGGGCCGAAAAAAACGACCATGTATAGTAAGGCATTTTTAGGCGAAAAAAACGACCATGTATAGTAAGGCGTTTTTAGCCGAAAAAAAATGACCATGTATAGTAAGGCGTTTTGGGCCGAAAAAAACGACCATGTATAGTAAGGCGTTTTTGGCCGAAAAAAACGACCATGTATAGTAAGGCGTTTTGGGCCGAAAAAAACGACCATGTATAGTAAGGCATTTTTGGCCGAAAAAAACGAGCATGTATAGTAAGGCATTTTTAGCCGAAAAAAACGACCATGTATAGTAAGGTGTTTTTGGCCGAAAAAAACGACCATGTATAGTAAGGCGTTTTTGGCCGAAAAAAACGACCATGTATAGTAAGGCATTTTTGGCCGAAAAAAACGACCATGTATAGTAAGGCGTTTTGGGCCGAAAAAAACGACCATGTATAGTAAGGCATTTTTGGCCGAAAAAAAACGACCATGTATAGTAAGGCGTTTTTAGCCGAAAAAAAACGACCATGTATTGTAAGGCATTTTTGGCGGAAAAAAAATGACCATGTATAGTAAGGCATTTTTGGCCGAAAAAAACGACCATGTATAGTAAGGCGTTTTTGGCCGAAAAAAACGACCATGTATAGTAAGGCGTTTTTAGCCGAAAAAAAATGACCATGTATAGTAAGGCATTTTTGGCCGAAAAAATTGACCATGTATAGTAAGGCATTTTTGGCCGAAAAAAACGACCATGTATAGTAAGGCATTTTTGGCGGAAAAAAACGACCATGTATAGTAAGGCGTTTTTGGCCGAAAAAAACCACCATGTATAGTAAGGCGTTTTGGGCCGAAAAAAACGACCATGTATAGTAAGGCATTTTTGGCCGAAAAAAACGACCATGTATAGTAAGGCGTTTTGGGCCGAAAAAAACGACCATGTATAGTAAGGCATTTTTGGCCGAAAAAAACGACCATGTATAGTAAGGCGTTTTGGGCCGAAAAAAACGACCATGTATAGTAAGGCGTTTTTGGCCGAAAAAAACGACCATGTATAGTAAGGCATTTTTGGCCGAAAAAAACGACCATGTATAGTAAGGCGTTTTGGGCCGAAAAAAACGACCATGTATAGTAAGGCATTTTTGGCCGAAAAAAACCGACCATGTATAGTAAGGCGTTTTTAGCCGAAAAAAAACGACCATGTATTGTAAGGCATTTTTGGCGGAAAAAAAACGACCATGTATTGTAAGGCATTTTTGGCGGAAAAAAAACGACCATGTATAGTAAGGCGTTTTTGGCCGAAAAAAACGACCATGTATAGTAAGGCGTTTTTAGCCGAAAAAAAATGACCATGTATAGTAAGGCATTTTTGGCCGAAAAAAACGACCATGTATAGTAAGGCGTTTTTAGCCGAAAAAAAATTACCATGTATAGTAAGGCATTTTTGGCCGAAAAAAACGACCATGTATAGTAAGGCGTTTTTGGCCGAAAAA
Organism: Hippocampus bargibanti; assembly: GCF_051943395.1. Lineage (NCBI taxonomy): Eukaryota > Metazoa > Chordata > Actinopteri > Syngnathiformes > Syngnathidae > Hippocampus > Hippocampus bargibanti. The sequence continues at coordinate 1,627,474 of NC_142741.1, read as the reverse complement.
AACGACCATGTATAGTAAGGCGTTTTTAGCCGAAAAAAAATGACCATGTATAGTAAGGCATTTTTGGCCGAAAAAATTGACCATGTATAGTAAGGCATTTTTGGCCGAAAAAAACGACCATGTATAGTAAGGCATTTTTGGCGGAAAAAAACGACCATGTATAGTAAGGCGTTTTTGGCCGAAAAAAACCACCATGTATAGTAAGGCGTTTTGGGCCGAAAAAAACGACCATGTATAGTAAGGCATTTTTGGCCGAAAAAAACGACCATGTATAGTAAGGCGTTTTGGGCCGAAAAAAACGACCATGTATAGTAAGGCATTTTTGGCCGAAAAAAAACGACCATGTATAGTAAGGCGTTTTTAGCCGAAAAAAAACGACCATGTATTGTAAGGCATTTTTGGCGGAAAAAAAAAAACGACCATGTATTGTAAGGCGTTTTTAGCCGAAAAAAACGACCATGTATAGTAAGGCATTTTTGGCCGAAAAAAACGACCATGTATAGTAAGGCATTTTTGGCCGAAAAAAACCGACCATGTATAGTAAGGCGTTTTTAGCCGAAAAAAAACGACCATGTATTGTAAGGCATTTTTGGCGGAAAAAAAACGACCATGTATAGTAAGGCGTTTTTGGCCGAAAAAAACGACCATGTATAGTAAGGCGTTTTTAGCCGAAAAAAAATGACCATGTATAGTAAGGCATTTTTGGCCGAAAAAAACGACCATGCGACGTAAGGCGTTTTTGGCCGAAAAAAACGACCATGTATAGTAAGGCGTTTTTAGCCGAAAAAAAATGACCATGTATAGTAAGGCATTTTTGGCCGAAAAAATTGACCATGTATAGTAAGGCATTTTTGGCCGAAAAAAACGACCATGTATAGTAAGGCATTTTTGGCGGAAAAAAACGACCATGTATAGTAAGGCGTTTTGGGCCGAAAAAAACGACCATGTATAGTAAGGCATTTTTGGCCGAAAAAAAACGACCATGTATAGTAAGGCGTTTTGGGCCGAAAAAAACGACCATGTATAGTAAGGCATTTTTGGCCGAAAAAAAATGACCATGTATAGTAAGGCGTTTTTGGCCGAAAAAAACAACAACCATGTATCGTCAGCCATTTTTAGCCTGAAAAAAATACTGTATATAGTACATACATGATAAATTTACATACATACATACATACATACATACATACATACATACATACATACATACATACATACATACATACATACATACATATACATTCATCCATACATCCATCCATACATACATACATACATACATATACATTCATCATCCATCCACCAATACATCCATCCATACATACATACATACATACATACATACATACATACATACATACATACATACATACATACATACATACATACATATACATTCATCATCCATCCACCAATACATCCATCCATCCATACATGCCTACATACATACATGCATACATACACATTCATCCATACATATATCCATCCATCCATACATACATACATACATACATACATACATACATACATACATACATACGCATCCATCCATACATACATACATACATACATACATACATACATACATACATACATACATACATACATACATATACATTCATCATCCATCCACCAATACATCCATCCATCCATCCATACATACATACATACATACATACATACATAATCTGTGCGGCATAACGCCTTCAATCTCGAGCCTCCATCACATTTCAAAGCGACCTAACATGAAAACCAGCATTTTGATGGATATTTTAACACTGGTTACAATATAAATAGTCAACACTAGCGGGGGCAATACGCTCCTCAGTCGCTCGTCCTTGAGTGTACCGCTGTGCTTTTTGCCTTTGCGTGCCTTAAGTATTTTTTTTTCGTCCGCACAAAAACAGGATGCTGTCCAATGCATTTTTTTTCCTTTCTTGGCCTGCTGCCCACACTAATATTCGCCTAAAACACCGCCAGAGTAACTCCTGGACACAAGGTGTTAGTCTTAGATTACTCCGAGATGGCCTGCAAAACAATACGCTACGCTTTGGCCACGTGTCAACTTGACTTCATTTTCATGTATTTTTTTATTATTATTTTTTTTTTTCGCCCGCCTCCGTAAGCAATCAGGCTTTTCCCCTCTAGCGGCCACTAAATCGGTTCCCCCGCGATAACTAATTAGTACGATTTTCCCACTCACACACATTGAACACCCCCCCCCCCTCCATTGCCCAGAAGTTGAGGTCTAAATTTGGAACACAATTGACGAATCAGACGATAAGGTAGAATAATATTACCCGACCGCCCGCCTTTAGTTTTATGAGGCTTATGTCACACCAGTGCTGCAGGGTGGGAATTACACTCCGGAAGGGGTCCTAGCTCTCCGTTTCGAAACGACCAATGGCAGCCCATGACTTGGCAAAGTGGTGTGGGCAGGTGTCACCATGCACGGTTAGCATCAGAAAAGGGCTTGGTGCTAACTGAGCAAAAGGTGATGTTGGAAATTAATTGATAAAGATACAAATAAACAATGTTTTTCATCGTTTGGCCTTTAACTCATTCCGTGCCAGATGATGTGCAAAAAAATGTGTCCAATACAGTGCCAGGGTTTTTGTCATTTTCACTCCAATTCTAGGACCCACAGAATATTGAGTTTTAGAAGTACATAAACATTCAATTCTGCGTTAGAAACCTTCTAGACTCCCTTCTTTCATCAGAAAAAAAGAGTTAATTCCTAAGTTACATGGGTCTGGAGTTATCTGAGCTTGAAATCGGGGCATGTGTACAAAAGGGAAATGATGCCTCCGTGGTGGGAGGGAAAAATATTGCCAGTGGTCTGACCAAAGCTTGAAACGCACCACCTATGTTAATTCCTAATTTATCTGGGTCTGGAGTTATCTGTGCTTGAAATCGGGGCAGGGGTACAAAAGGTAAAAAACACATATATATGTACACATATATACACATATATAGATACACGATCGGGTTCCGTTCCGACAAAACGGTCATAAGTCATAAGTCAAACGGTCGTAAGTCAAAATCCATTCAAAATGGCCGATGTGACATGTGACAGAATAGTATATGATGTCAATCTGTTGTTTTTAAGCAACATTTTCCTTTGAATACGATTATATACCAAACCGTTTACAGTACATTTATAATTGTATAACTTTTAGTGTCATTTGTATCATTTTATATTTCGTATTGTCGATTTTTATGAAATGTATTATTATTCTTATATTGCGTTGGGATTTTCACCTCACAATCGTATTTTCATGTCATTTAAATGCTCCAACGTGATTCATTTTATGCAATAATGTAAAAACAATAACAATGATGTAATAATAATAATAATAATAATAATAATAATAATAATAATAATAATAATAATAATAATAATAATAATAAGACCCTACACCTTGAACTCTACCAGTTAGCCGAACCACAATGGCTTAGTTTATCTTTTGAAACCAATTTTAGTCTGAAATCTGATTCAAACTTTTTTTTTTCTGGCTTGGGCAAAACCGGAAGTGGTCTTTAAATCCTGTTCAAGGTGAGTGTAGCCCCCCCCCCCTCCACCTTTATCCCCTCTACATCTCAGCTTCATGTCCATGTGGGAAGCAGCATAGATCGAGCTCAGCAGGCAGAAGGAGCTGGAGAACGATGACAACCCACCCACCACCACCACCACCACCACCGCGACCCCCTCCCCGGACCGCCACCTCCCCTCTACCCCCCACTCCGGCGTCCCCTCCCACCCCCCGCCCGCGATTGGCTAGCGTCGATGTTGACGTCAGTGACGTCACGGCAGCAAACACGTGGGGACCACCTCATCCGGAGCTCACATAAACAAAAGCCACATTGGCTCGTGGTGGCTTAGTTCGAGGAGATTGTCGCTTGCTCACAGGCTGAGGGAGGGATGGGGGGTCTTCAGTCTTCATGATTTTGGGAGGGGGGAGCTTCTTCTTTCTTTTACAACAACATTTTCAAGGAAGACGGGAACATCTCCTGAATGCTTATTGCATGGATTAGAACACCTTGGATGTCCAAAGAGGTACTAGTGTTGGGGTCTTTTTTTTTGGGGGGGGGGGGGGGGCAATGCTATCGCGTTATGATATATATTTTTTTAGATTGCATACGAGCAGGTTGCCAAGTAAAATAAGTGACATTTTAGGGGTTTTTTTTGAGGGGGGGGTCACAATATTGCGTTGTAATATTTTAAAAAAATGCATGTGAGCAGGTTTGCCAAGTAAAATGAGTGACATTTTTTTTTGGGGGGGGGGGAGTGTCAATGCTATCACGTTATAATATTTTATTTTTAATTTAAAAAGATTGCATGTGAGCAAGTTGCCATGTAAAATAAGTGACATTTACTTGTTTTCGGGGGTGGAGGGGGGGGGGCAATACTATCGCGTTATATTTTATGTTTAATTTAAACATATTGCATATGAGCAAGTTGCCAAGTGAAATAAGTGATTTTGGGGGTTCTTTCAGGGGGGGTGGGGTGGCAGTACTATCGCGTTATATTTTATTTTTAATTTAAAATGATTGCATGTGAGCAAGTTGTCAAGTAAAATAAGTCATTTTTTTGGGGGGGGATGCTATCGCGTTATAATATCTATTTTTTTAAAAGATTGCATATGAGCAGGTTGCCAAGTAATATAAGTGATTTTTTTTCGGGGGGGGGGGGGGCAATATGTATCTTTGTGATATGAAAAAAGATAAAATAAGTGACATTCCGTGCAAAATAAAAATGTAAAAAGAAGTTGAAAATGTTTTGCATTTAGCACTTTTTGCTATTTTATGCTTGTGGTGTCATTTTTTTTTTCCAACAGGGCAAGACCCCCCCAAGTCGAACCCAACCAGTCAACCCGAGTCGCGTATCTCACCCGCCTCCCCCCCAAAATAAAAACTATAAACCCACCACCATCTCAAGGTGAAAACGGGCGTTTTTTGAACCAACCCCCAGCCCTATTGTGACCCCCATTTTTTTGCACCCCCGGGCAGCCATGCCCTGCGTCCAGGCTCAGTATGGATCATCCCCGCAAGGAGCCAGCCCGGCATCCCAAAGTTTCAGCTACCACGCGGCGGCCGGGGGGGAGTACAGCTGCGACTTCCTCACCCCCGAGTTCGTAAAGTTTAGCATGGACTTAACCAACACCGAAATCAGCGCCACCACGTCCCTCCCGAGTTTCAGCACTTTCGTGGACAACTACAACGCGGCGGCGGCGGCGGCGGGTTACGACGTCAAGCCGCCTTGCCTCTACCAAGTCCCGCACGGCGGAGGAGGCGAGCAGTCGCCTATCAAAGTGGAGGACGTGCAAATGCACGGGTACCCCCACCCTCACCCGCACCCGCATTCGCACCATCACCCCCACCACCCTCACCCTCACCCTCATCAGCAGGGTCACCTTCCGCCGCCATCCGACGACATGATGGCCCACGCGGGGCCCGTCTACTTCAAACCGCCGTCGTCGCCCAGCACGCCCAACTTCCAGGTGCAGTCCGGCGGCGGCGCGGGCGCCATGTGGGACGACCCCGGCCCGTCGCTGCACCCCTTCCACCACAACTACATGATGGAACCCCGCAAGAATCCCGTCTCGCGGCTCTCCCTCTTCTCCTTTAAGCAATCCCCGCCCGGAACGCCCGTTTCCAGCTGTCAGATGCGATTCGACGGCCCGCTTCACGTCACCATGGGCCACGACGGCCCCGCGGCGGCGGCCGCGGCGGCCGCCGCCGCGGTTCACCACCGGGGCCTGGACGCGCAAAGCTTTGCGGTGGGCGGCGGCCTCCGCAAGCCGGGCGGCTTGGCCTTCCCGCACTCGCTGCAGTTGGGTCACGCGCACCACCAGCTGGTGGAGAGTCAGGTGCCGTCGCCGCCCTCTCGGGGGTCGCCGTCCAACGAGGGGCTGTGCGCGGTGTGCGGGGACAACGCGGCTTGTCAACATTACGGGGTTCGAACCTGCGAGGGATGCAAGGGCTTTTTCAAGGTGGGATACGTCATTCTTTATCATATAATGGGGGGGGGGGGGGCACCTCTTGAGGTGGTTTTGCACCACGAGCAAAAAATACAGTATAAAATACATGTATAATGTCGCTATATTCCAGCTCCTATGTGTTATAATTAAAAAATATCAAAAAAGGCCCACTCCATTTGCCTCCACATTTTTTTCTGTCTTTTAGTCGCCTTAAAAAAAACATTTTACAATCGTTTGCTTCATTTAATTATTATTCTTAAAAAGCTGTTCTTAAAGCGCCATCTAAATCCATATGCATTGTATTGTATTGCATTTAGTACCCAAATTAAACACGTCTCATTTTGACAGAGCGTTGAAAAAACGTATAAAACAGACTGATAGAAATATGATTTGATACATAATATGATACAAATATGATACAAAAAAAGCATCTCGTTCTTTCCTCCATTCGAGTGAAACTATGAACATTTAAACGAGATGAGATGAGATGATTTTGCACGTTCTCCCACAAAAAAAAGATCATTTCCCTACATTTTGTTTCTTTCTTTCTTGAATACCGTCAAAAACGTCATTTGGAATCTATTACTTACAATTTACGCACCTAAATATGTATTTACAAGTTGACAAGGGGCCTAGAATCGCTTTTTTTAAAACACAGAAAAACTTCTCCTGTGACGGTAAAGTCACCTTGAGAGTTTTGAAAGGCGCTTACAAATCAATTGTATTATTATAATAAAAAAATCCGCTTTTCATGAAAACCGTCACGTTCAAGAGTGTCTAAAAAGCAACCCCACTACCACCACCACCACCACTAAAAAAGAAATATGTTTTTCTGTCTCCGTGTAGCGCACCGTCCAGAAAAATGCCAAATATGTGTGCTTAGCAAATAAAAACTGTCCCGTTGACAAACGCCGGAGAAACCGTTGCCAGTTCTGCCGTTTCCAGAAGTGCCTTGTGGTCGGAATGGTTCGAGAAGGTACGTCGTGGGGGTGTCAAACTTGCCTCGTTGTTTTTTTACAGACAATTTACGTACATAGTTTAGTTGATTCGTTGTTTTGGGTCAATGTGACGTCACTGTGATCTAAACGGTTTATTTATTTGCAGTGGTTCGGACGGACAATCTGAAAGGTCGACGAGGACGCCTGCCATCTAAACCTAAAAGCCCCCAAGAACCCTCCCCACCTTCACCCCCGGTCAGTCTCATCAGTGCTCTGGTCAGGGCCCATGTGGACTCGAACCCTTCCATGTCCGCCCTGGACTACTCCAGAGTGAGTAAAGGGAGGGAGGGGGGGTTCTTAGCAAATTTGGGGGAAAAAAAGTACTTGGCGACTTTCTTTAAATGACTCCGTGGGGAGGGGCGGGTATGGGGAGGGGTTTCATAATAATAATAAAAGGAAAAGTCACCTAACGACCCACTGTGTAATTTCACGGATTATATAATTTTAAAGGGAGTTCATTAAAATGGTGGGTGGGTGCGGGGCATTCCAGTTCCAGGCGAGTCCTGACTACCAAATGGCGGGTGACAACACTCAACACATCCAGCAGTTCTACGACTTACTCACCGGCTCCATGGAGATCATCCGAGGCTGGGCCGAGAAGATCCCGGGCTTCTGTGATCTTCCCAAGGCGGACCAGGACCTCCTTTTCGAATCGGCTTTCCTGGAACTCTTCGTCCTCAGACTGGCGTACAGGTACGTCTAAAACCGCGTTTGGGGTATCCGGATTACGACTCCTCGCTCGGTTTGGTCGTCTTTTCATTGAAACGAGAACGCGTGTCGCTTCTGGTTTCGAAGGTCCAACCCGGTGGAAGGCAAGTTGATCTTTTGTAACGGGGTGGTGCTGCACAGGCTGCAGTGCGTGCGTGGTTTCGGCGAGTGGGTGGACGCCATCGTGGAGTTTTCGTCCAATTTGCAAGGCATGAGTGTGGATATCTCGGCGTTCGCTTGTATCGCCGCGTTGGCCATGGTCACAGGTGATCGACTCGTCCGATTGGGATCGATTCGTTGTCTTTGAGATCGATTGGTTGTCTCTGTCGTGCTTGACGATGACTCTGTGTGTTGTTTTTTTTATAGAGAGACACGGGCTGAGAGAGCCTAAACGCGTGGAGGAGCTACAGAATAAGATCGTCAATTGCCTGAAGGACCAAGTGGCGTTCACGGGCGGCGGAAGTGGCGGAAATGGCGGAGGCGGCTTGAACCGGCCTAATTATTTGTCCAAGCTGCTGGGCAAACTGCCCGAGTTGCGTACGTTGTGCACGCAGGGGCTGCAACGTATCTTTTACCTCAAACTCGAAGACCTCGTGCCTCCGCCAGCCATCATCGACAAACTCTTCCTTGACACGCTGCCTTTCTGAAATGAAAAAACAGGCCGTGGGTCCCACGCAGATCCCCCCCCCCCACCCTTGCCCCTTCCCCAAAAATCCCCATTTCTGTTCTTTTTTGGACATCTGCAAAAAAAGCAGGACTAACTGGACCATTTCTTTCCTCTGAGGACCTTCCTAAAATGGCTGACAAAACCCCGTGTATGCTTAATTTTTCATTTCACATTTTCAATTTTTGGACACTGCATGAAAAAAAACGATCAAATGCAAACGTGGGTTAAAAACGAATCTTTCCAATTATGTCTCCACCACCTCCAGATGTCAAATATATTCCATGTCTATATATATATGTACATATATAGTATATATAATGTATATGCTGACACTGTATATTATCGAATAGATGACGCATCGGTTTATAATATGAACAAATTTTGTTATAATGCCCCCAACACTCCTTTTCAAACCGTGCCTCGCCCCTTAAACCCCCCCCTAGAAAAAAACCAAGCATGTCTTATTCTAATTATTTATTTTTTGTTGCTCCTCCATAGGCAGAGGTGATGTCTATATAGTCGATCGGACACTATGTAGTCTGTTAGATTTGATACCGATGTAGTTGGCACTCAAACTCGTGTCTAAATATATACATTGTATATGTATGTGTATAAATACATATCCACGTATATATGTATATATATACATATCTGATCTCTTGTGTATAGACGAGCAAGCCAGGGAAGGGAGGGAGCCATCCGTGTTTGTACAACCGTCACATTTCCTCGTTTGTATGTGTTGCTGTAAGTATTGTTGCTGTGAAATATAAAGCTTTCTCTAAATGCTCAAGAGCACTTTTGTCAGACGGTCGACGAGCATCATGGGGGTAGTAATGGGGTGGGGGTGCAAATATACGCTTTGACGAGATTTTGGGAATTTTACACGAAACAAAAAATAGTGTATAATAGCGTATATAATAGTATGTGCAGGAGGCCTCGGTACTATAGGGGGAAACGATTATTTAATGTTTACGAATAAAACGCGGAAATCCAGATATTTTTTCTTTGTGAGACAAAGTGAAAAAATATTGATATTCGCTGGTATTAAACGTAAGTCAACGTGGCGAATCTGCACGAAGGCCTGCGACATTATTTTTACTTCCGTTTGCTCCCGAATTATGATTATGTTGGATATTGAAAGGTCGTTTAGACGCTTAAAATCGAGAATTTAAACGTTTCGTTTTGAGAGATTCGTTTAAAAACGACATTAAAAAGTCGTCATGTTGAAACGAACGACTTGCGTGAGTTTTAGTAAATGTTAAAACGTTTCGATTTGGCATATTCGTCACTTTTCAATACGTTTAAACCACACGCTTGTTCGCCCCTTTTTGTTTTTCTCCGAATTTCGTTCATCTTAAACCTACTTTTCGACGTTTTTTTTTTTGGTTGAATCAAATCTAAAAGGCCATAATTAAAACAGGTCTCGCGCAACAAGTCAAACATTACAACTGTGGTTTATGAAATAAAATAAAACGAAAGCTTTGCCCAGACTAACATTCGACACAATTCATCATTTCAGATAAAACATTAAAAAAAACAAGTGGTCTAATAGCCAACGAAAATCAACACAAGTAACCAAAATCGACTCGTTAAAGAGTTTAAGCAACCTACCAACCGAAGCATCGTAACCCTATGGATAACACAAATCAACGAAAGTGTTCGAATTTTTCATGACAGACAGAAACTTTCAAGTCACTCAAAATACTTCATTTGACTTCGTTCAAGTCGCGCAATTTACGAACTAGAAGAGAACACTGCACGTCGATGTTTCTGTGGAAAAGTGGTTTCAAAGCTCATCTGAAAATTACGAGTTATCGTCGTTTATGTTAGATGGTTCGAAACCAACGGCGATGTCCACGTCATTTTTATGCCCCCCCCCCTTCCTTCAACATGCTGAGCCAAAAAAATCAACAGCCCGTTCGTGATTGTGACCGCGCGCGTGTGTGTGCGTGTACGCTGTCACAAAGCTTTTGGTTGAATGTGCGAGTGCAAAAAGAAGTGAAGCCCCTCAGGCTGTGAGGAGGCATGTCTGGGACACATCCACTTTCATCTCAAATCAAGAGAGCAGCTCTTTCCTGCTCTTTTTTTGGGCAGTGCGTCTACCCCCCCACCCCACCCCCCACAAGAAAAAAACACAATGAATTGTCCAAATAATTATCACCACTCGTGCTAATTCCAAAGCAAATTGGGATTGTGCTCAAAAACGGTTTGCTGACATTTAGCGGATGTGTCGAAACAGCGAACGTGTCGCGAGTTGACTCGCCCGAGTACAGTTTCTCAGTGGAAGAATAAAAAAAAAAAAATACGATGAGCGTCATTACGTCTAGTCGTGATTACGCCTGATGGAGGAGCAAATTCAGACCCCATTACTTCACTTCCTCGCCACACTTGACAATGATGGCGAGGAGGACAGAGGAAGCAGGATTCATTTCGAGCTGCACTATACCACCAACCTTTTTTTTCCTGCATGCCTGCACACTTTTTCTCACTCTTGTGTTGCACGGTGATGATAATGGGGGGGGGGGGGGGTCACACCATTTGTTCTGGAAGAAAGTTGACAATGCTCACATCATTCATTGAAAAAAAAGCTGCCTTTAAAATGATTCCTAAGAAGCCAAAGGATAGATTGCACTGGGGTAAGGCATTATCTAGGTTGCAGTTATACAACAAACAAATAAATACATAAAATAAATAAATAAATAAATGTAAAAACACAACACACATAAAGGAATAAAAAAATGAATAAATACATCCTTCGCATATAGTCAACATAAAGCAAAATAATAAATACAACAGTAACATAAAAACAAGCAGAGAACTATATCTAAAAAAATTAATAAAAAAAAATAAAAAAAATAAATAAACAAATAAAAGTAAAAATAAAAATACGTTAAAAAATGAATAAATAAATGAATGAATACAATACATCCTAATTTATATAGCACTTTCACAACAGCTACCGCTGCAACAAAGCGCTTCACACCAAAGTCAACATAAAGCATAATAATAAAGACAACAGTAACATAAAAACAAGCCGAAAACTATATCTAATAAAAAATATAAAATAAAAAAAATATAAGTAAAAATAAAACAAATAAATAAATACATCAATAAAAACATCCTAATTTATATTTTATAACAATAAAAAAATATAAAAAAAATTATATATATATATATATAAAATAAAAGTAAAAATAAAACTAATAAATAAATCAATCAATAAATAAATCAATAAAAATATCCTAATTTATACAACACTTTCACAACAGCTACCGCCGTAACATAGCGCTTCACATAATAGTCAACATAAAGCAAAATAATAAACACAACAGTAACATAAAAACAAGCTGAAAACTATGTAAAAAAATTAAAAAACTAAACAAATACAAATAAAAGTAAAAATAAAACAAATCAATCAATAAATAAATCAATAAAAATATCCTAATTTATACGTTTTAACAACAGCTACCGCTGCAACAAAGCGCTTCACATAAAAGGAAACATAAAGAAAAATAATAAACACAACAGACAAAACAAACAACAAAAAAACAAGCCAAAAATATATATCTAAAAAAAGACTGATCATGAAACTGATCTCAAAATGTATTTTTTTACTTGATTTTTTTTTATTGATTTGAGGTGTGGCATTGAATCACCTGCAGTGGAGATGGATAATTTGGGAAATGTAGAAAGGTGGTAGAAAGAAAACGGCCCTCTGGTGGCCAAAGTGTGCATAACAGAGGGAGCAGAACAATGTGTATTGATTTGAATTGCGACGATAAAAAAAACAAAACAAAAAACAGATAAAATAAAGCAAAACAAAACAATGATAACATAAAAAAAATATAATACAATAATAAAATAAAATACAACAAAATAAGATAAAATATAATGAAAAAAAATCACATCCAACTAAATAAAATACAATACAATTAAATAAAAAAATAAAAAATAAAATAACAAATAATAATAAATAAAAAATAAAATAAGATAAAGTATAATAAAATAAAATAAATAATAAAATCACATCCAACTAAATAAGATATAATAAAAATATCATAATAAAATAAAATAATAAAATAAATTAATAAAATCACATACAACTAAATGAAATAAAATA